>NC_048571.1:64394795-64599795 GCF_013265735.2 Oncorhynchus mykiss | reverse complement strand
AGACTCCTCCACTTGCAGATCATTCAAAAGTACTGGGTGATGTAATATTGAGTGACGTTTTAAGCATCGTTATTATTCTGGACCAATCCAAGTTCACCAGACTGTATCCGGAATGTATTGAATGAATTTTCACTGAGGCAAATTACTTTTACAGGGGTGGATACAAAAATAAATTTGTAAAGTGATAAAAACTAAAGGAAGTTAGCTGTGCAAGACATTTTATAGATAAAACAATAAGTAGAATATTGTTTTTAAATGTATGCATGCTCTTCTCCTCCGACAAAACAAAAGCTGATTCAAATGGGGTATGACAGATTTAAAAACTCTTCGGTGAAGGACTCCGGTAGGATGCACATGACTATACTTGATGAAAAGTGGCCATCGAGGAGGGGAAGACACTCTTCCATTCGCCTAATTGACACTCTCCTCGACCACTTATCGGTTTCTGGGTCACGAAGAAGATAGGATGGAGGAGAGAGGGTGGAAGACGGACTTTTGCCCAAATGAGAAAAGGCATGTACCCAGAGGGTCAACAGCTCCAGGGGTCAAGACTTGAGCTCTTAATTCATCCTCATCTTGTCTCCTTCTCAAAACCCATTGAAGAAGGTCAGAGTGGAGGGACCTTGAACCTTCTCCTCCAATACAGTTGAGGAGGTGAGGAGACAAGGTGCGAGGAATCAAAGACAGACAAAATGCGATATAGCCTATACGAGCCCTGAATTCCCCCTCCCTGGGCCTCACCTCCAGCTCCTTGAGCCTCTCCAGGAGCTCCCTGCTGCTCTCTGGCTCTTCCAGGTAAGACTCTACATTGCCTTCATCTGACTCAAAGGCTTCATCACACTCCCTCAGCTCTGGCTCCTCAGACTCCATCACCACCTGTGGTGCAGAAAGGACGTCAGGGATACGGTTAGTAATGGTGTAGGGCAGTGGTTCCCAAACTTTTTATAGTCCCGTACCCCTCCAAATATTCAACCTCCAGCTGCATAGCCCCTCTAGCACCGGGGTCAGCACACTCAAATGTTATTTGCCATCATTGTAGGCCTGCCACAAACAATCACACACTATACAATACATTTATTAAACATCAGTGCGAGTGAGTTTGTCACAACCCTGCTTCTGGGAAGTGACAAAGAGCTCTTATAGGACCAGGGCACAAATAATTATATACTAATCAATACTTTCGCTCTTTATTTAACCATCTTCCATATAAAACCTTATTTGTTCATCGAAAATTGTGAATAACTCACCACAGGTTAATGAGAAGGGTGTGCTTGAAAGGATGGACATAACTCTGATGAGTTGTATTGGAGAGAGTCTGTCTTTTTCTACACACAATCTGTCCCTGTATTTAGTTTTCATGCTAGTGAGGGCTGAGAATCCACTCTCACATAGGTATGTGGTTGCAAAAGGCAACAGTGTCTTAACAGCCAATTTGCCAAGGCAGGATACTCTGAGCGCAGCCCCATCCAGAAATCTGGCAGTGGCTTCTGATTAAATTCAAATTTCACAGAACCGCTTGTTGATATCTCTTGTTCAGATATCAGTAAGTGGACTGGAGGCAGGGCATGAAAGGGTTGTTGTTTGTGTCATCTGTTTCAGGAAAGTACCTGTGTAATTGCACACCCAACTCACTCAGGTGCTTCACTATATCACATTTAACATTGTCCGTAAGCATGAGTTAATTTGCACACAAAAATATAATTCAATGATGTAAAGACCTGTGTTGTCCTTATAATGCAGACAGAAGAGCGCCAACTTCTTAAATCATAGCCTCAATTTTGTCCTGCACATTGAATATAGTTACGGAGAGTCCCTGTAACCCTAGATTCAGATCATTCAGGCGAGAAAAAACATCACCCAGATAGGCCAGTCGTGTGAGAAACGGTCAGACAAGTGAAAATGATGGTCAGTAAAATAAACTTTAAGCCGTCTCCCAATTTAAAAAAACGTGTCAATGCTTTGCCTCTTGATAATCAGCACACTCTGTATGTTGTAAAAGCGTTACATGGTCGCTGCCCATATCATTGCATAGTGCAGAAAATACACAACAGTTCAGGGGCTTTGCTTTAACAAAGTGTCCAAAACGTCTTTCAAGCTGTCAGGCATTCCCTAGGCAGCAAGAGCTTCTCGGTAGATGCTGCAGTGTACCCAAGTTGCGTCAAGAGCAACTGCCTGCACTCACGTTACCAAATCAAATCAAATTTATTTATATAGCCCTTCGTACATCAGCTGATATCTCAAAGTGCTGTACAGAAACCCAGCCTAAAACCCCAAACAGCAAGCAATGCAGGTGTAGAAGCACGGTGGCTAGGAAAAACTCCCTAGAAAGGCCAAAACCTAGGAAGAAACCTAGAGAGGAACCAGGCTATGTGGGGTGGCCAGTCCTCTTCTGGCTGTGCCGAGTGGAGATTATAACAGAACATGGCCAAGATGTTCAAATGTTCATAAATGACCAGCATGGTCAAATAATAATAAATCACAGGCAGAACAGTTGAAACTGGAGCAGCAACACGGCCAGGTGGACTGGGGACAGCAAGGAGTCATCATGCCAGGTAGTCCTGAGGCATGGTCCTAAGACTCAGGTCCTCCGAGAGAGAGAAAGAAAGAGAGAAAGAGAGAATTAGAGAGAGCATACTTAAATTCAGGACACCGGATAAGACAGGAGAAGTACTCCAGATATAACAAACTGACCCTAGCCACCCGACACAAACTACTGCAGCATAAATACTGGAGGCTGAGACAGGAGGGGTCAGGGGACACTGTGGCCCCATCCGATGATACCCCCCCGGACAGGGCCAAACAGGAAGGATATAACCCCACCCACTTTGCCAAAGCCCAGCCCCCACACCACTAGAGGGATATCTTCAACCACCAACTTACCATCATGAGACAAGGCCGAGTATAGCCCACAAAGTACGGGGCCGTTAGTGGAATTCCCGTGAGAGAGTGACGGTTAATTTTATTTATTTAAACCTTTATTTAACTAGGCAAGTCAGTTAAAATTAAAAACTTCAGGCTAGAGTCAATCTTTCTCAATTTCCACTGTGCCCAAAGTTAACTGCCTATTGCTCAGGCCCTGAAGCCAGGATATGCATATAATTGGTACCATTGGAAAGAAAACATTTTGACGTTTGTAGAAATGTTAAAATAATGTAGGAGACTATAACACAATAGAACAATAGATATGGTAGAAGAAAATCGGAAGAAAAACCAACCAGAATTGTTTTCTTTTTTTGAGAGCCCATGCTCTTACAATGGAAGGTATAGGGAAATAATTCAATCTATCTCCCAGTATGCAATTCCATTGGCTTTCACAGGATGTCAGAACTCTATGTTCAAGGTTTCAGGCTGGTTTCTTCCAAAACGAGTAAGAATAATGAGTTTTAGTACTGGGACACACTATTGGAAATTCGTGTTTGGGTGCCCGAGGAAGACGCACCTGCTAATATCGGTTTCCTATTGAACATAATTCTTTCCGTATGAAATTTTATAGTTTGATTACATTTTAGGGTACCTGAGGAGTCAATAGAAACGTATTTTGACTTGTTTTAACAAAGTATAGCGGTATATTTTTGGATTCCTTTCTCTGCATGTTGAACGAGTTAAGGATATAAAGAAGGATTTTATCTATTTAAATCGCTATTTGTGAATTTATGAAACCTCTGCCGGTGGAAAAATATTTTAATGTGGGGCGCCGTCCTCAAACAATCTCATGGCACGCTTTCGCTGTAATGGCTACTATAAATCGGACAGTGCAGTTAGATTAACAAGAATATAAGCTTTCAACCGATAAGACAATTGTATGTACCTACAAGTTTAATATCCATAATTCTTAAAATTATTTATTTGAATTGCGCGCCCTCCAGTTTAACCGGAAGTTGTCCCGCTAGTGGGACGCCTAGCCCTAAGATGTTTTTTAAGAACAAATTCTTATTTACAATGACGACCTAACAAAAGCCAAAAGAACACCTGATTTAATTATTTTTTTTTTTAAATAAATAAATAAAGGACAAAACACACATCACGAAAAGAGAGACAACACTACATAAAGATTGACCTAAGACAATGACATAGCAAGGCAGCAACACATGACAACACATCATGGTAGCAACACAACATGACAACAACATGGTAGGAACACAACATTGTACCATGTTTTGTGCCGCTACCAACATTATTGGGCACAGACAACAGCACAATGGGCACACAGACAACAGCACAATGGGCACACAGACAACAGCACAAAGGGCAAGAAGATAGACAACAATACATCACACAAAGCAGCTACAACTGTCAGTAAGAGTGTCCATGATTGAGTCTTGGAAGAGTTTGAGATAAAAAAACATCCAGTTTGAGTGTGATGCAGCTCGTTCCAGTCGCTAGCTGCAGTGAACTGAAAAGAAGACCCCCAGGGATGTGTGTGCATTGGGGACCTTTAACAGAATGAGACTGGATGTTAATTATTTGGTCTAGGCTACCTGTACAGTGGGGCAAAAAAGTATTTAGTCAGCCACCAATTGTGCAAGTTCTCCCACTTAAAAAGATGAGGCCTGTGATTTTCATCATAGGTACACTTCAACTATGACAGACAAAATGAGAAAACAATATCCAGAAAATCACATTGTAGGATTTTTTATGAATTTATTTGCAAATTATGGTGGAAAATAAGTATTTGGTCACCTACATACAAGCAAGATTTCTGGCTCTCACAGACCTGTAACTTCTTCTTTAAGAGGCTCCTCTGTCCTCCACTCGTTACCTGTATTAATGGCACCTGTTTGAACTTGTTATCAGTATAAAAAGACACCTGTCCACAACCTCAGTCACACTCCAATCTCCAATATGGCCAAGACCAAAGAGCTGTCAAAGGACACCAGAAACAAAATTGAAGACCTGCACCAGGCTGGGAAGACTGAATCTGCAATAGGTAAGCAGCTTGGTTTGAAGAAATCAACTGTGGGAGTAATTTCTGGGGCTCCACGCAAGATCTCACCCCGTGGGGTCAAAATTACCACAAGAACGGTGAGCAAAAATCCCAGAACCACACGGGGGGACCTAGTGAATGACCTGCAGAGAGCTGGGACCAAAGTAACAAAGCCTACCATCAGTAACACACTACGCCACCAGGGACTCAAATCCTGCAGTGCCAGACGTGTCCCCCTGCTTAAGCCAGTACATGTCCAGGGCGGTCTAAAGTTTGCTAGAGAGCATTTGGATGATCCAGAAGAAGATTGGGAGAATGTCATATGGTCAGATGAAACCAAAATATAACTTTTTGGTAAAAACTCAACTCGTCGTGTTTGGAGGACAAAGAATGTTGAGTTGCATCCAAAGAACACCATACCTACTGTGAAGCATGGGGGTGGAAACATCATGCTTTGGGGCTGTTTTTCTGCAAAGGGACCAGGACGACTGATCCGTGTAAAGGAAAGAATGAATGGGGCCATGTATCGTGCGATTTTGAGTGAAAACCTCCTTCCATCAAGCAAGGGCATTGAAGATGAAATGTGGCTGGGTCTTTCAGCATGACAATAATCCCAAACACACCACCCGGGCAATGAAGGAGTGGCTTCGTAAGAAGCGTTTCAAGGTCCTGGAGTGGCGTAGCCAGTCTCCAGATCTCAACCCCATAGAAAATCTTTGGAGGGAGTTGAAAGTCCGTGTTGCCCAGCAACAGCCCCAAAATATCACTGCTCTAGAGGAGATCTGCATGGAGGAATGGGCCAAAATACTAGCAACAGTGTGTGAAAACCTTGTGAAGACTTACAGAAAACATTTGACCTCTGTCATTGCCAACAAAGGGTTATTAAACAAAGTATTGAGAAACTTTTGTTATTGACCAAATACTTATTTTCCACCATAATTTGCAAATAAATTCATAAAAAATCATACAATGTGATTTTCTGGATTTTTTTTTCTAATTTTGTCTGTCATAGTTGAAGTGTACCTATGATGAAAATTACAGGCCTCTCATCTTTTTAAGTGGGAGAACTTGCACAATTGGTGGCTGACTAAATACTTTTTTGCCCCACTGTAGGACTCTTTACTGTGGATATAGATACTTTTGTACCAGTTTCCTCCAGCTTCACAAGGTCCTCTGTGTTTTGTGTCCTTTGTTGTTGTTCTGGGATTAATTTGTGGCTGACTAAATACTTTTTTTGCCCCACTGTATTTGACATTGTGTTGTTATTTCGCTGAACACTAGGTGGTTTAATTTGATTTTTGGCAGTGTAACGAGGCTACTCAGGCGAGAAAAAAAAAAAACTTGCCCAAATGTATAACCCCATTGGAAAATATAATTGGACCATTTGAAAATGCAAAAATTTAAAAAAAAAAAAATCAATGGATGCAAATAATTAAATTATACGTCCAAAAATGGATTAACAACTGCTGATTGCCCCTTTAAGGTTAGCATTGGGAGAGGGGACCTATACCCAGGGATAAAGTCAACCCGAAGCTTAGTATTGGGGACATGGTCTGGAACACTTAAGAGAGAGAGGTTGGGGACACGGTTGGTAATAATGTCACTCGACACAATAAACTTCTCATGGGGATTTGTCATGGTTTTACACTCTTTCCAGGGTGATAATTAAAGAGGCTTTTATATTTTCATCACCTTTCCACTCTCTCTGCTTTTGGTAACGGTGACTGTTTTCAATAGTGATAGTGACAATGAAAAGAGGATTACCTGAGATTTAAATGAAGAACACGGAGGCTGAATTGTAAAAAGCTTTACGTATCTATTTTAACACCTCTGAGAACACGCATGGCGATCACATGAATGAAGCAGGGGATGGTCGTCTAGATATTACAGTTTATTTTACTCTCCAGGTCAACCATGGTTGAGCGAGAGGTGCCGAGACTCATGGCATCAGAAGCTCTGTGGTTTTACAAAGTTGCCAGACTCAGCCTCGTACGAACAATCCTGATCTCACAAGCTTACATTCTGTTTCGCTACACAGATCTGTAACAAAACAGAATTGAAGCTCTCGAGATCAGGATGGTTGGTACGAGGCTAAGACAGTTTCCAAAAAAGGCTTCAGAGTCCTTTATCTCTAAGCCATCGATCACTATCCATGTAAAGGTGAGGTCTCATGTAACATAACCATTGATAAGGAAAACAATAAAGGTATTCAATAGAAAGAACATTAACAGGGCTTCAGTTAGGGATGTGTAATGAATGTCTAATGGGAATTATAAAAACAATAGAACTAAAAACAAACAAATAATATATTTTAATGGAATAGAGGAAGACTGTCCTTTTGATTCCCTAACACTTCCTAGAGTCTATTCCTAGCTCTAAATTTAGGCCATACTTTGATGTTAAAAAAAGATTCTTGGTTGATGCTAAGCGAGATCCTTGGGACATCCATACCCTTAACCCTAACCATAACACCTACCCCAGCCCTAACCTAACCGTTTTAAATGTCAACTTCAATGGGGTGACGTCAGAGTACCAAGGATCTCACTTAGACTTTTCCGTCTTTTCTCCTCCCCAGTCTTGTGCTTTAGTGGGAAGGCCCGCACCCTCAGGACATAAACCAATCGCTCTATTGTATCCAGATGGGCGGTAAATTAAAGCATATTCCACCCTTATCTAACCTCTTTCTCTGCCCATCCAAAATGACCTATTCAGTACTGGCAGAAGGATCTAAAGAGTGAAGTACGTGGGGTAGACAGCCCTCTTCTGGCCTGTATGGGATTTACATTAGCTGAGTTTATTTTATTTTTACAGGGACAGTGCATATTAATCAATGTTTCAGTAAAAGTGCCGGTTTTAGCCAGTCGGCTAATTTTCAACCGCAGTCTCTGGGCAGGATATTAAAAACAATTACAATATAACCAATCATTGAGCAGTGAGCACACGCAGAGCAACATAGGACAAGTAAGACGTAGCGTACAGCCCGAGCAACATAGAACAAAAAGCAGCAAGACAAAATTCATAAAAGCAACAAAGTGTTTCCACACCTCACAAGCTACAGACAACAGACAACATGGAAAGCGGCAAAACACAGCTAGGGATTATGTTCACAAGTCTGATTGACCTTTAGCCATGTCTTTATGCATTTTGTGAAAGTGTGATATGTGGTGCAGTTGTGTGTCTGATGGCAGTGTATTCCAGACATGGGAAGCTCTCACAGAGAAAGCGGATTTACTAAAGGTGCTTTTACTTTAGGGAACTATACAGTCACCTCTCATGGCAGACCATGTGGCTCTGCTGCCATATGTTTGGGTTTTCTGTTTGACAAAAATACTGAGTGGAGGGGGAGCCAGGCCATTTAGGATCTTGAATACAAGACATGCGTAACCCTAATAAGTTATTCCGAGAACCCTTTAAAAGGGTTCTTCATAGAACCCCTTTTAATGGATCCTCAAAGAACCCTTTAAGAAGAACCCTCAAAGAACCTTTTGGGATTCATTTTTGAACTACCCCCCGTCCCCGTCCCCGTCCCCTATTAATAATAATAATAATAATAATAATAATAATAATACGTATAACAATGACACAATATTTTAGTTGTCAATGTTTATGATTTTAGTGGAAAAGCAGAATAAAAAAATCTAAATATGAGGTAAACTCCCAGCAGAGCCCAGAGTCCAATGGGTTTATCCTCTGGCGTATTGATGTTAATGTCTTGATGTTCTCCGTATCCATGGCCAGAATGATTTTGCAGTGCATGGTGATTGAACAGATTTCCTGTTATATTCAGGTATAGGAAAGGTAGAGTCTGGGAATTCCCCCCCCCAAAAGACATTATATAGATGATTAACAAAAGATGCACACAACAGAATTCATAACTTTTTGTGGTGAATGTGAATTTAAAAAACTGTTTTGATAATGGTTTTCATACACATACCGTGTCCATAATGTAGAGGCCTATGGGATATTCATTGAAGAGGTAAGGGAGGAGGATGATAAATGTGATCTGCATTACATACCAATACCTACTTACATACCTTTTTATGCCTCCTCGTATACCTGCAGATAGACACAAAAGTGAGCAGTTCCGTCATCTGCACGCAATACAGCTAGCCTTCAACATATTCTTACCTCTGTTGCTTGATATCCATTGAATTGTGTCCATTTTCTGTTTTAGAAAGATTGTCACAAATATAAAAAGATAGATGGTATCATCATAAAACAATATAAATGTAGGTAATACAAGGGACAAACCTTACCTTAAACTGAGGAGATTTTTCAGTTAAGTGCCTGCACCTGCTGTCCTTTCAAATCAAAATGTTTCAGTTGGGTTCCTGCAAGAACCCCCACCAACTAAGGAGGTTCCTCGATGAACCCACCTCCTATGGGGTTCTTGGAATAACCTTTTAGATGCCATTTTCAGTGTCAAGAACCCTAAGGTTCTTCAAAGAACTTTGAGGAACTTAGAAGAACCCTTGTTGAACCCCACATTTTTTTTTGAGTGTACAACATAGAAAATCTGGCATGTCCCTCTGCACTCTGATGTCTAGGAAGATTTTAACTCACTTAACCCCAACATTTGCCCAAGTTATAAAGTTCCTTTTGTTGCTTTAACAAAGTCATTTCTGAAGATGATTATTTATTTAATGTGATTAGTTATTCATTTTATTAGGTAAAAAAAAAAAAAAACTAATTTTAAGTTCAACCCTGTTACATAAAATAAACTCTATTTTTAATATGGTGAAATGATTCCTTTTGAAGAAAAAAAATCTCCCAAAAAACATTGAACATCTAATAGTCAAATCATAGTGTAAACGCAAGTGAGCTGGTTCTACTCTTTTTGGCAATTTTCTGGTGTTTTGTGATGGGACAACTGAGTGGGTCAAGCATAACATGTCAACCCTGTTACCCATAGATAGACAGGCTAGAAATGTTTTAATTTGAAATATTTTGCAAAGCTTGCCTTCAATTGCCCCTCCCTGTTACACAAAACAAGCTTCCATTCCCCCTGTCACAAGGTGATTTATGGCTGATTTAAAAGGCACAGTGCAGTCAAAATGCATTTTTTTCTGCATTTTGTATCATATTGTATTTCTGTGTTTTGTATCATATTGTACACAACAGATGATGAAACACACATTGTAAAAGTGTATGTGTTATTTTCCGATAGTTGCTGCTTGAAAATACAATCTACACAGGAGCTTCTAATCAGCAGGTTTGCATGGGGTGGTAGTTTTGGCTTTCCATGGTGACATCACCATGTGGTAAATTGGTTAATAGACCAATACATTATTTTTTTCCCAAGCCTTTCTGCCAATAATAGCTAGATTTTAGTTTTCCCCTCCCCACTCATACCACTCCTAGACAGTCCTAGCAAATTTCTTGTTTGAGAAATAGGTTTGTCCATTTTCATTTAAATCTATTACAGAAAAGTACTTAATTGTTACCCAGAAGTTATTTGATATTGAATTAAAAATGGCTGCATTGGGCCTTTAAAATTAAATCAACCTGTCAACTCTGATACTTTATTTGGCACTTAATAGGCACTTACTATAGTCATTTTTTTTATTTAACCTTGAGATGGAAAAGTACAATGTAAAATTATGCAAAGATTTATTTATTTTCCCCACCAAATTACACTACCCAAAAGGGACTGATTTCGTGGAACGACCCAACATGACTAGTGGGTGTTGCAATACAAAGCCATATCTATGCCCATAATATGTTAGAACAAGTCACAAAAAGCTTAATAATGATGGAGAACACATGAGACTCATAAAAAAAGGTATGGGGTGCCAAAGAGAAGTAAAGAGAAACTCTCTCAGATGAAGAGTGCACAAGGTGCCACTTTGAAGTACACTTCAGAGAGACTGTTCGGGTCGGTTCAAGGCAAGAGTTCTTCCTTTGCATGACTGCCAGGGTTGCGACAGCCAGCAGTAATTGTTGGTTTATTGTCCAGTGCAGCTGTTTAGAGCTGAGGTAACGGATTCTTTGAACAGGGGATTAATGTAAGGAAGGATCAAAGAGAACGAGGCTGCATGCCAGAGTCTGAAGATGCACTATTATAAGGAGTAGGGTGCCTTTTGGGACGCACTCTATCTAGGCCAAACAGATAAAGTATTCTCAGGGACATGTGATTTGTGCCACATGCCGGCTTGGATCAATACATTGATGGCGCTGCAGCCTCCTCCTCTCCCATGTATCCCTCTTTCTGAGAATCCAAAATAAACAGGGCAGTTGTATATCCAGACTTGGGTAGGCAGGGGCTTATTTTCACCAAGCCACATAAAAAAGGTAAAATGAGAACACTGACATTTTCTAAATTAGTAATAGATTCCATTTGCATGCATACATTTGTTACATATGGGTGATCCCGGGAATCAAACCCACTATCCTGGTTTTGCAAGAGCCATGCTCTACTAACAGCTACAGTTCCTTCCCATTTTCCCATCCTTTTCCTAACCATCCTTCATCTTTCCTATCTGTCTTTCCCCTTTTCCTATCTTTCCGCAGATCAGTGCGCTGTTCCCTTCTTATTTTGTGATGGATGTCTGACTGACTTGAGAGAGCTTAGGTTTCGGGTTTTGATTCAGCTAAGAATATAAATCGATGTGGCCGGTGTGGTTCAGCGATTAGTGCCGTGGACTCCAGCAGACATGTATTGTATATCCTACCAGAGTAGTCATGGATTCGTATCAGACCCACTACCCTTCTGACTCTCAATCTCTCCTATCTTAATAAAATAAATAAAACCCACAACAACAAAAAAATATATATATAAATAAGAGAAGAATAACTCCAAAAGACTTAGTAGATTCTGTCAAATAGACTCATGGTGGTGAACATGTGCACGTCATTGGAGGCTCCTCATAGGAGGAAGGGGAGGACCATCCTCCTCAGTGATTATTTAAAAAAAATAGTAAAACACTTATACTTTTTAGATAAAACTATACTAAATATAATCATGTCACCAAAAAATCTATTAAAACATTATATTTTGCAATGAAGGTCTACAGTAGGCTCAACATCACTCTGTAGGGTAGCACCATAGGTACATTGACTTCAATACAAAACCTAGGAGGCTCATGGTTCTCATCTTCTTCCACAGACTTAACCAGTAATCATGAGCTCATGCAGCATGAACTGACATGTCCACCCAATCAAAAGATCAGAGCATGAATCTAGTACTGAAAGCATAAGATACAGCTAGCTAGCACTGCAGTGCATAACGCGTGGTGAGTAGTTGACTCAGAGAGAAAGACAATAGTTGAACAGTTAAATGAATTTCTTCCAAAATTAAGGAGAAGCAAGATAGTCCATTTTTTTTTCTTCCACTTTCACTTAGCTAGCAAATGCAGCTATCTAGTTTAGCCTACTCAAACACCCTGCTCAGACAGAGGGATGCTATGTTAGCTAGCTGGCTATGACTATCCAACACGACTTGGAAGAGTTGCAGTGTTAAGGTAAGCTTTTGGTTTTACAAATGTATTGCCACTGTGGCCCGTGGGTTTAGGTGCAAAACGGCTTACTGACTGTACACTGACATTACTGCATTATTGCAGCAGGTTCACTAATGCCTTAGTTCTATTAGCTATGTTGACTATGATGTTACTTTAGCTAATATGATGACAATGATGTAGGCTGTGTGTAGCAGTTATGATATGGTTTGGCTTGGAAAGTTTTTTTTGCCTGGTCACATACAGCTGATGTGTTGTGCATTTACGTCCACAGATGATGAAGGGAAAAGATGAGGAGGAGAGAGCATAGTTGCGAGAAGGAATACAATGTGGCTGTTATGAAAGTGAACTGTGTTTATGCGTGATCAGGGGTGTATTCATTCCTGCCGATTCTGTTAAAATGTTTCTTAAACTGAAACAAATGGGGATAAACATACCTGAATTTGTCCAATAGAAACTCTCACTTGCAACTGTTGGACTATGATTACACCCTATATTAGCTAGATGCAGGCAAGAGTGTGCAAGGCGGTGTTGTCCATGTGTCGATCAGCTCAAATTTCTCTCGACCTGTGCGCACCTACGTTGTAAACTTTCATTTATAGGCTAGGTTGTAGCAACCTCATGACGGGTATAGGGAAAATGTAATAGCCTAAACCTATTGCTGTTACATTTAACTAGGTGAATGGAATATGAATGACATTCAACCTATATGCTGTAATAGAAATAAGGCCATGCTCATGAAAAAAATTATCTTCCTCCCGCATCTTAGACATCACTGACCGCCACTGGGATAAATATACCTGAATTTGTCTAATAGAAACTCTCGTTTGCAACTGTTGGACTAATGATTACACCCTAGATCAGCTAGATGCAGGCAAGATTGTGTAAGGCATGTAATGAATGTGTCACTGTTTGTGCACCTACATTGTAAACAAATTCGTAGGCTGTAGCAACCTCATGACAGGTATAGGGAAAATTAAATCTATCAATGTTACATTGAGTGGCGTGGACGGAATATGAATGACATTCATCCAAAATGCTGTAATAGAAATTAGGCCATCCTCCCTAATCCTAAATGGTACCCACCACCACTGGTGTACGTGTGTAGGAGGGGGTACCCACCGGTGAGGCTGGCTAAACAATGTGCAGAAAGGTCAGTAATGATGCCGTTCAGTCCCGCTCCGCAATTTACCTGAGAAACACACAAAAAGACAAAAATGTTAGTCTCACAGTATTCCCAGGGTAAATCATTTAGTTTAACATCTTACCTAAAAGACAAGACACACCAAAACAACATTGTAATTCCCCAAAGGTCAAGAATTGCATTAACTTGTCACACAAAAAGCTAAACCTATTTTCTAGGGCTGATCCCATTTAGTCAACTGGTTGATTGTTTAGTAGATATGCTGTTGGTGGACAGATCTTTTAGTAGAGCAGTGACAAATATATAAAAATAGTGGACTAATCCATTGCAGACACTGTGGGGATGGCACACCAGTATCACCGGTAGTACATTTACCTTTAATTACCATAATTTCTCACCTACTTTTGTTTGTACGGTAATTTCTGTTAATGCATTCAACATTTTATTGTTACAGTCTTACCGTTGTCATTGTAGGAGTGTACACATGTTTTTGCAGAGCGCACAACCTAGGCTACACTTGTGAGTAAACAGTTTTGATTTATTTCATTCCATTTACAAGTTGTCAATTTATTAATTGGTCTTTTGTTTGAAGCGCTCCTGTCAATCTTGAGTAAGGACACGCACCTGATTCGGCATTGAAGTAGGCATAAGCTACCTGGCCTACATGCAAATGTAGGCATATAACCTCTTGAAGCTAGGGGGCACTATTTTCATTTTTTGGAAAAATAACGTTCCCAAAGTAAACTGCCTATTTCTCAGGACCAGATGCTAGAATATGCATATAATTGACAGTTTAGGATAGAAAACACTAAAGTTTCCAAAACTGTAAAAATATTATCTGTGAGTATAACAGAACTGATATTGCAGGCGAAATCCTGGGAAAAATCCAATCAGGAAGTGACTCTTATTTTGAAACCCCTGTCTTTCTATGCATCCCTATTGCCCATTGAAAGGGATATCAACTAGATTCATTTTTCTGTGGCTTTCCTAAGGTGTCTACAGCCTTTAGACATAGTTTCAGGCCTTTATTTTGAAGAATGAGCATAAACGTCCACATTGCGTTAGTGGTCTGTTGTTGGCTCTCAGTGTGATTTTTGCACAAAACAGAGGAGGTAGCCATTTTTCCTCCCGGTCCTAGTGAAAAGCCAACTGTCCCGGTTTATATATTATCAAATAGATATTTGAAAAACACCTTGAGGATTGATTATAAAAAAAGTTTGCCGTATTTATGTCGATATTATGGATATAATTTGGAATTTTTGTCTGCGTTGTCGTGACCGCTATTTCCGGTGGATTTCTAGGCATAACGCATCAAACTAATGGAGGTATTTGGATATAAAAAAAAGGAACATTTGCTGTCTAACTGGGAGTCTCGTGAGTGAAAACATCCGAAGCTCAAAAGGTAAACAATTAATTTGATTGCTTTTCTGATTTTCGTGACCAAGTTACTTGCCGCTTGGGGTACATAATGTTTTGTTGGTATGTCGATAAACTTACACAAACACTTGTATTGTTTTCGCTGTAAAGCATAATTTCAAAATCTGGGACGATAGGGTGATTAACAAAAGGCTAAGCTGTGTTTCGCTATATTTCACTTGTGATTTCATGAATATTAATATTTTCTAGTAAGATTATTTAACCGTTGCGCTATGCTATTTAGCGTAGTTGATGACAATTATCCCGGATCCGGGATGGGTGGTTCCAAGAGTTTTTTTTGCAGAGCGCACAACCTAGGCTACACTTGTGAGTAAACAGTTTTGATTTATTTCATTCCATTTACAAGTTGTCAATTTATTAATTGGTCTTTTGTTTGAAGTGCTCCTGTCAATCTTGAGTAAGGACACACACCTGATTCTGCATTGAAGTAGGTCTGTAGGGCTGCATGCAAATGTAGGCCTATAAATGTGCACGGTTAGGGATCTGATACTATTTCTATGTCTTAACTCCCCATCACTGCAGAGCTTCTCAAAGTTATTTTTTATTCACCTCAAACAGCAAGTAAACAAAGTCTGTTTTTACATCCATTGAGAATGACAAACGTGTCAATGTAGCCCATTTGAAAAATGTTTCCAGCGCTCTCCCTTTTGATAACCACTCAGCATGAAAGGGGAAAAAATGCATGCTCTGATCTGGTGGAAACGATAACTGCACTCCAAATGGAAACGGTTGCCGACCGCTGGTACAGTTGGAAGTTTACATTCATTTAGGTTGGAGTTATTAAAACTTATTTTTCAACCACTCCACAAATGTCTTATTAACAAACTATAGTTTTGGCAAGTTGGTTAGGACATCTACTTTGTGCATGACAAGTCATTTTCCCAACAATTGTTTACAGATTATTTCACTTAATCACAATTCCAGTGGGTCAGAAGTTTACATACATTCAGTTGACTGTGCCTTTAAACAGCTTAGAAAATTGCAGAAAATGATGTAATGGCTTTAGAAGCTTCTGATAGGCTAATTGACATAATTTGAGTCAATTGGAGGTGTACCTGTGGATGTATTTCAAGGCCTATCTTCAAACTCAGTGCCTCTTTGCTTGACATCATGGGAAAATCAAAAGAAAATCAGCCAAAACCTCAGATAAAAAATTGTAAACCTCCACAAGTCTGGATCATCCTTGGGAGCAATTTCCAAATGCCTGAAGGTACCATGTTCATCTGTACAAACAATAGTACGCAAGTATAAACACCATGGGACCATGCAGCCGTCATACTGCTTAGGAAGAAGACACGTTCTGTCTCCTAGAGATGAACGCACTTTGGTGCGAAAAGTGCAAATCAATCCCAGAACAACAGCAAAGGATCCTGTGAAGATTCTGGAGGAAACCGGTACAAAAGTATCTATATCCACAGTAAAACGAGTCCTATATCGACATAACCTAATAGGCCGCTCAGCAAGGAAAAAGCCACTGCTCCAAAACTGCCATAAAAAGCCAGACTACAGTTTGCAACTGCACATGGGGACAAAGATCGTACAGAGGAAATGTCCTCTTGTCTGATGAAACAAAAATAGAACTGTTTGTCCATAACGACCATCGTTATGTTTGGAGGAATAAGGGGGAGGCTTGCAAGCCGAAGGACACCATCCCAACCGTGAAGCACGGGGGTGGCAGCATCATGTTGTGGGGGGTGCTTTGCTGCAGGAGGGACTGGTGCACTTCACAAAATAGATGGCATCATGAAGAAAGGAAAATTATGTGGATATATTGAAGCAACATCTCAAGACATCAGTCAGGAAGTTGAAGCTTGGTCACAAATGGGTCTTCCAAATGGAAAATGACCCCAAGCATACTTCCAAAGTTGTGGAAAAATGGTTTAAGGATAACAAAGTCAAGGTATTGGAGTGGCCATCACAAAGCCCTGACCTCAATCCTATAGAAAATGTGTGGGCAGAACTGAAAAGGTGTGTGCGTGCAAGGAGGCCTACAAACCTGACTCAGTTACACCAGCTCTGTCAGGAGGAATGGGCCAAAATTCACACAACTTATTGTGGAAGACTACCTGAAACGTTTGACCCAAGTTTAAATTGTTTAAGGTAATGCTACCAAATATTAATCGAGTGTATGCAAACTTCTGACCCACTGGGAATGTGATGAAAGAAATAAAAGCTGAAATAAATAATTCTCTACTATTATTCTGACATTTCACATTGTTAAAATAAAGTGGTGATCCTAACTGACCTAAAACAGGGAATTTTTACTCAGATTAAATGTCAGGAATTGTAAAAAACTGAGTTTAAATGTATTTAGGCAAGGTGTATGTAAACTTCCGACTTCAACTGTATAGCCTAACGGCAGAATCTGCAGAGGCCAGCAGCAGCAGGAGGTGAGTCGGGAACAGGTTTTTTCCTTCTGGTTAGGCTATATTGATCTCTGGCTCCCTCTTTAGTAGTTTTGTGTCTTAGATGTTAAATCTCAGTGCTTAAAGCATCAGACAAGCTCAGTAGCTTACATATAGTTGACTTTATTCAAACATAGAAAAATACACTGTCGACCAAGATTTTCTTTTCAGGGACAGCCCTAATATTTTCACCATCTTCGCAGCAATCCTCGTTGAGTGTTTGCCATAGCATGTGGCATTTAACATGTGAAACAAGACACACCAAAAACAGCCTATCACAGCCAGTCTACGTCATTGACATTTACAGTGCCCTATATTAGCCATATAAACATACACAACATCCTCTATCCAACCGGGCAGATAAATAACTGAAGTCAAGCTACAGACACGAGACACTATGTGATATTAGGTTCACTTAACTGATCCATCCGTTATGCTGGTCTTCTCTGGCATTTCCAAATCACCAGATAAGTGCTACATCTTTAACTATTTTATCCAGGTTTAGTTTGAGTAACCTTTTCCAAATAAAAACTTTATATCAATAAAAGCTCCGCCCATTTCCCACTATGTTTTGGTCGGTGGAACAACAGACACACTGCAGAGCGTAAATCACAGCAGGTTTGTATGCGTGAAGCTAATAGTACCGCAGATGGTAAAGCAGGACACCACAATGCATTGTTTCACATTAGCTCGAACCCTGTAAAAGCAGTACCTAACTAACTCAAAGCTCAGGGTTTGCACTTTACCTGCAGGGCAAAATTCAAAGTGGTTAGTGAACTAATGGTTATGTGGGGTGGTAAGTTCAAAGATGTGGTTGCGGTCTGAGATCTCATTGGGAGTGGATCAGAAGTTTCGGTGTCGGCCCGATGTAACGCACAGCGTTCACACGTCAGGAAAGAGGAATTTGTGGACAGAAAGCATTGCCAAATATGGAAGCTTATGTTACCGATTGTGAGCAAAAAGCTGATTCATCAACAGAGTGAAAGCTGATAGACCAGTGTGAAAAGCGAGTGTGAAAAGCGAGGAGAGAAAAAAAGGCAAAAAAAAAAAAAAAAAAACTGCAATGAAAGATGCTTGTCAAGCATTTTTATCCACTCCCCCTCTCCAGACCATGTTCCTCTCACTGTCTGTCCCACATCACTTCTGACAGGCAGTTCCCCATCCCAGCCCCCCTGGACTCCCACAGACCCCTTCAGGGGCCAATACTTAATCCTGTTAAATCATGTCAACCCTTCCCAGAATTACATTAGCACTTGAGAGCATCTTCCATATCCACCCAGGGTTTCCCTCTATAGACAGCACAGACAGGCAGGCAGGGCTGCCAGGTGGGATGGAAGTTCACACCACCAAACAGGTGCTTCAGAGGAGCTCCTCACTTGTCTCAGACTCGACATCAGCTGCTGTTGCCTCCAAAAGCCAAAAAAGACCGGAGCGGCATACAGTACTGTTAATTAAGCAGTCACATGTTAGGGGAATGCCTTCTTTTTGGGGCAGAGAGAAAGAGAAGGTAAGATAAAATAGTTTGATCAGCTCTGGCTGTCTCCCTTCAAACCTAAATTGAGATAATCCAACATATCAATATCAAAATAGATGATGCAAAGGTGCTAATAACATAATTGAATAGTATTGATATCTATGCAGCAGAATGCTATCTTGCAGTAGATGACCTAATAACAGTGTTCTATCTACAGTGGGCTCTACATATATTTAATCTAATCTCTAATCTACAAGGTAAAGTCTACAGTGTGTCTGCATCTGGCAAATACAGACAACAATTATGAGGGTTGGGCTATAGCCTAACGTGCCAGTTTTTCCCCAACACACACGGCTGTTGAACAAGACTATGTATGGGCTGATTCCAATGCTGTGATCCTGTGAATCACTGCAATGATAATATGCCCTGAGGCATCAGCTGACAATGCATGGGAATGAGGGCCAGACCTATGAGGCCTGCCTTCACCAGCAGCCTCAGCAACACTGGGCTAGACAGTCTAAAACCACTCTGTCACTGTGCACCTGGAGGCTGGTAAGGGGGGTAAGGCAGGCAGGCGGGCAGGAGGCGGGACATTCTTTCAGGATGAGTGTCAGGGAGGGTAATTGTCTGCCAGGAGTTGGCCTCACAGTTGGAGGCTCAGTGGGTTTGAAGGTTTTTTGGAGAGAGTCGGTATGTGGAGTCGACACACAAAAAAGGCATAGAGGCAAAGAGGAAGCGAAAGAGTTATACAGAGAAGATGACAGTAGGGCTGGGCGATATATCGAATGTATGTTTTTACGCAATATTCCAAATGCCTATCGCAGAATCAAGTTTTTTTTTGTATTTTTCGTTTTTATGAGGGTTTATGTCTGCTTGTTCTCATGTTGTCTTTTTGGTTTTGTCTCGTTCACTCCTTCTGTGCTGTCCACCTTCTCCTTTACACCAGAGATCTATATAATGACGAAATGGTCATGTCTCCACCATAACAATGGGAGTCGTTGTCCCAAAGCCGGGAAGGTAGGCGACAAGGTTCAAAATATGCGCATTTGGCATATTTTGGACAGATTTAAGCGAGAGTAAATCCTCTCGCTTCGCCTCTTTCTCCCGAGCACCTCCCCCTACCTCTCACAACAACAAAGATGAGCGATTACTTCTTCCTCTGTGACAAGCCGTTTCAACTCGCTATTTGCATTTGAGGTTTGGTCCAACAGCATCGATCATATGGACACCGAAACACATGGAGACATTATTTGACTGTTAACTTTTCGAACAATACCCAGTTTGTTTCAACTCCTCAAATTTCGAGAAGACACTACTAAAATGGATGTACAAATTAACATTCATTATGGAAAATGTATGCGCAGTTCGTCGCATTACGGTACCACGTATCGCTAGCTGCATTTAAGTCAAATAAAGATTGTTATACTAGCAGTTTAGTCTGTTTTATAAATACATTTTCTATAATGCCTGCTACATTATTATTGGATGTGCATTATGCATGTTTCTATAAAATAATAATAACAAAAAGGACATTTTTATAAAAACAGACGTGAAAGCCAGATCAGTGATTATTGCACACACAACAAAGCAGGTACAACAATTTTGATAAAATAATGAAATTATTAGTGGGTCTTTTGGTTGTGGAAGGAATATATCCAGCCTAGGTATAATTGCACGAGCTCGGAATTCATTAGATTATTGCTGTCTGTTTTAAATACAGTGTATTTGACCTTTAACTGTTCAACAAAGCTTATTTAAAGAAAATATTTTTTGAAATGTTGATGTATATCGTGAATTTCCCATAAGTTATAAAAAATTTAGATATGAGGTTTAGGCCATATCGCCCAGCCCTAGATGAGTGGATAGAAAGGTGGCACGAGAGAAAGAAAGATGGGAGACAGACCCATATAGAGATGGAGAAGGAGGGGGAGGTTGTGGGGGTGGATCGTCTACCCGTCTGAACGCAATCAAAAAGAATTCTACCCTTGGGGCATTTCTATGCTCTTGCCAAGAGCCCCCCACCCCCGTTTGGGATCTCTCCTTTCCCCAAAGACTGGGTTAGGGTACGATCACAGAAACTTGAATATTAATCCACACTCACATGCATGATAAGTCCCATTCCACCATAATTAGCTCATCAAAAGAACTCAAATATATGCAAATGTTAATTAATCGAGTGCCGGGTGGGTGGAAAGGAGGGGGAGTGATCTTAGCTGTGCTAAAAAAAATCTGGTGCTTATAGGGGTTCAAAATAAGAGCAGATTAAACAATCAATCAGTCAAACAATAATACATTTGATCCAAGGGCCCTTTGAACATGGCAGAGTAAGAATCTGCACATTCTCCGAAACAAACCACCATTTGTTGACACTGATTGGTCATGGCAATGGGAGAAACTCGTGGAAAGGGCATAGAGGAACTGAGTCCGTAGGGTACAGCTACAGAGAAAAAGCTATGCAAGCGTTTTAAGAAAACTCTGCATCACTACTCCAATAAAAGAGCTGTGCCAGTTTGTTATAAGTCACAGGGTGAACTGCAAAGTTTGGATAACATGTACACTAAATCTTTCCCATCGTTAAACAAAATACAGATGCCAACATTAACAAAGAATTACAAGCTTATCAAAGAGCCAGACATCACTCATCAACCACCCTTTGCAATCATTTTGGCCAACTCGGCAGAACAGACAGACAACCCCCACATCCATGTTTCTCAGACCTCAGCCAGACACAGAGTAGACTCACTTAGGATGCAGCACCCTATTCCCTTTATAGTGCACACATTAAGACCAGACCCCTATGGGCCCTGGTCAAAAGTAGTGCACTATATAGGGAATAGGGTCCCATTTGGGACGCATCCTCAAACTAGCCAGCCAAGTCTAAAGCGCAACCATCTTGATCAACTTTACCTCAAACTCTTAAGAGTTTGATCTCTTCTGAGAGTTACAGTCTCTGACTGACTCAGTGCTGTGACATTGCAGTAGTCAGCAAAGTCACCAGACAGAGCGTAGTGGAATAGAACAGAACTTAGGCTGGTGCTGCTGAAGAGCTATAAAATCCCAGCCGGTCATTAAGGAGACAGATAAAGCCAGTTTGAAGTATGAGGTTATCAACAGAAACAGCATCTGTCTGCATTTTAGTGGAGGACTCACTGTGTCCTAGAAGAGACATTAAAATACAGGACATTTTAGAGGCTGTGAGAGTCTTGTAAATTCACCATTCTCATCATGGTGTTAGGTTTTCACTTTATTTTGAGCCCTTCGGTCTCTGTGAAGGTTGGTTGGACGTTCGTTGAGGCACATGACAAAGTTAGTTGGCATGAATCAAACTCTGCTGACAACACTCAAAGTCACAGACTTGTCATCAAAGTCAATGAGCAAGATGTCTAGCTCTTTGACCACATCCAAATGCATGGCATATATACCAATACTGGCCAGCCAACTGGCAGGAATAACGCATGCTTAGAGGACTCCTGAAACAAGATCAAATACTGTGGACTGGCTCTCACACAAACACGTTAACAAGAACTCCATGTCTCTTCCTGGTCACTTTGAAGAGACCAGAGTTTGTCCATTAAAATCTCTGTTTTTAAATGTGAACCTCTCTCAGTATGTGAAAACAGCAAGCAATACTAGTAAAAATCAGCACACTCAATACCTAGTGAGGACAGAGGAAAATCCAGATGTTCAAAACACTGAGGCACATACTAACAATATGCACACAAACACACACACAACAATACCCTCATTGCTAAGCCTTGTGTCAATACACCAGAGTACCACTTCCCCAGTGCTTATGACAGTTAATTAAGCAGTATGGAGGCACCCACAACACTTAAAAATCACTGGATCGTTTGTTTAACCAAAGTTAAATATTAATATGGAAATATGATAAAGCTTGACCATGTAAAACAAACAGAATGCTAGAGAAGGACACTGTTTCACCACAAACTGCAGGTTAATCTGACTCTAGTCAATGCTTTATAGTGATGATAATTGGAATAGGACCCTCGTTTTTTTCACTGTTTTGCCCATATTTTCTCTAAGTACAGTGATAGACCTGTACTTATAATGTACCATGTGCCTGTAGTGTACACTAAGCATGCCCAAGCCAACTCTACTCTATAAACAGTTGCTTGAAGCTTTGTGAACACTACTTACACACAGTATAATATCACACTGCTGACTAAGTAGAGCAGCAATATCAAATGTAGCCTGCAGTGCCCCCTTTCCACCGACCCAAAGATGGATTAGTCCCCAAGGGTGTCTGGTTATGACTACGCCAAATTGAGTATTAGGGGCTAGTAGCTGATCCATGCCAATGAGTGACCCCTCATGCCTGCCCCTCTCCACAGCAGCCCAGCTGTTCTGCCGACCATCCTGCTCCCCCTCATCATGTACAGAGATTCAGATCCCCACCCGCCACAAAACCCAGGCAAAAACCTGCCAACCCACGGATTTGCAGCCCGCTGACAAAATAAGATGCACACAGAGAGAAAAAACAACAAAGCAAATAAAAGCACTCATGTATACGAGTACAGGGAAACGTTTTTGTGTGTTCTAGAAAATAAATTGTATACAGCAATCTAATAAACACATACACAAATGCACATCAACACAGAAGTACACAATGCCATCCTCTTCTGAAAATACACTATAAAATACTCACACACAAAATTGCACGTTAGTATCTCCCTCCTTTCTTCCAGTTCATCGCCCCTCTTCCCCCATCATCACCTCATAGGTCACTAGACGTTCCAGAGCTCCTGTTCCTCCACTGGGGAATGACTGGGATCAATATGGAATAAACCCTACGTACAGGAATGAGATAATATCCACAGCACAGAATGCCTCTGCCAGGCAGCCACTGCTCCAGTCACAGTGTCAGCTGGGCCAGCCTCGTGCTGCAGTGACAGCCTCTCTCCCTCCGTTCTCACCCAGAGAGGAGGAGCAGGAGGAGGGGACGTGTGTTGTTTCTAGATCTCTCTAACTGAGGCTCAGTGCTGAGACGTCAGGGCCATCCTAGTGCAGCAGTAGCAATGTTGACCTATTGTACGTGTCTGCAGAAGCGACTGCCATTGTTCCAGAGACCTAGTCGTGAGAGAACACTAACCAGCGCTAAAGCACATAAGAGCATGCGAGAGAGAGAGAAAGAGAGAGCGAGAGAGGAGAGGCCCTCCTCCACTCAGACAAACCCTGCCAACTACAACAGTTGTGGACAAGCCCCTGTGTGCTGTTCCTCTTTCTCTCCTTGAGCCCAGAATTAACTCTAACTGCTGGCTGGCTGGGGGGGAGCAGGGAGGGAGGGAGCAGGTAGGGACGGGGGAAGTCAAAGAAAGAAAAGGGGGTTAGCTATTGACAATTGTATTTTACCTTTATTTAACCAGGTAGGCTAGTTGAGAACAAGTTCTCATTTACAACTGCGACCTGGCAGTTACACATGGAATAAACAAACATACAGTCAATAATACAATAGAGAAAGTCTATATATAGTGTGTGCAAATGAGGTAGGATAAGGGAGGTAAGGCAATAAATGGGCCATAGTGGCTAAATAATTACAGTATGGCAAATTAAACAATGGAGTGATAAAATGTCCAGAAGATGAGTGTGCAAGTAGCGGTACTGGGGTGCAAAGGAGCTAAATAAATAACAATATGGTGATGAGGTAGTTGGGTGGGATATTTACAGATTGGTTATGTACAGGTGCAGTGATCTGTGAGCTACTCTGACAGCTGGTGCTTAAAGTTAGTAAGGGGGATATGAATCTCCAGCTTCAGTCATTTTTGCAGTTTGTTCCAGTCATTGGCAGCAGAGAACTGTAGGGAAAGGCGGCTGAAGGAGGAATTGGCTTTGTGGGTGACCAGTGAAATATACCTGCTGGAGTGCGTACTGCGGGTGGGTGCTGCTAAGGTGACCAGTGAGCTGAGACAAGGTGGGGCTTTACCTAGCAACGACTTATAGATGACCTGGAGCCAGTGGGTTTGGCGACGGATATGAAGCGAGGGACAGCCAACGAGAGACAAAGCCTGGGGAGGGGAGTGTAGTGTACATCCGCCCGGCTCCATCCACACATTTTGAGTTGAGCGGGACAGGGGCTGCCAGTTAAGAGCATTTCCAGTCCCTGAAAAAGAGAGGCTGCAGTCTAATAAAAGTCACGCACAATGACTTGAATGCGGAAGTGGAGCGCTCCTAAATGTGAATCGATAATGTAACATTTCTGTTTTTAATCTGTGAGGAATAAGAGGATTTATAAACTGAGGGAGAGGGCCACAGAGTGGAGGTTTTCTAAACTCTACAATTGTAGATTAAACTGTCTTTCATCTATTGAGCAAGCTCCGGGCTACTTTAACCTTAGATCTATTAAAATACGGCTGCGAAATCTAATAACAGTTTAAAATAGATGAGGGGTGAAAGGTGAATAAGCTACCGGCCGCAGAATGTTTTTCCATGGACCATACGCTGAGGGTGCAGAGATGGAATTAGACTGGTGTAGAGACACATTTCCTCCCCACCAAGACAGGTGGCTACTACACACTACTACACACTTAAGGTAAAAATGGTGGCAGGCTGTAGGCTACAACCTGTCACCATCTTTACCTTAGTGTGTACGTGTGTGTGTCTGTCACAGCCACACACTGTCAGCCTGTCAGTGCCTGAAAGAGAACACACACATCACCACCAGACCCTAAACATGGAACATGCCTACCAAACCCCCCACCACTATTGCCTAATTACATATCTGGAATGCTGGTTATTCATTGATGCTATGTGGTCCTGAATCCTGGGCCCACCCTGCTGCTGTCACAACCACATGACTGCCCTTCCTCCCTAGGAACTATGTCAAATAGGGAATTTTCAACTCTACTACAGCACTCAATGTTTGGAATCTACCTTTCACATAAACGGTCATACCACACGGACAAACCACCCCCATACACGCCCATATAAAGATATTACATTTCTTTTAAATGACAATTTATTCTACTGTGACCCTATTTTGGCCCTGTTGTCAGACAGCAGGGTTGGGTTGGAATCTTTGCATTGATTTACAGTCTATGGGGCATGTCGGGATTAGAAAGGGGAGGGAAAGTAATGTCTTCGAGCATGGCTGTTCTTAGACTACCCTCTATCCATCTCCTTCCCTGTGGTGGAAAAGATCAATCAAATTGTATTTGTCACATGCGCCGAATACAACAGGTACCTTACCGTGAAATGCTTACTTACAAGCCCTTAACCAACAATGCAGTAAAAAATTATACAAATATAAAAAATAATGAGGCAGAGATGGAATTAGACTGGTGTAGAGACATGTTCTGTTGTAGAGACACATTTCCGTGTACTGAGGGGGTACCGGTACTGAGTAAATGTGTGTGGATACAGGTTAGTCGAGGTCATTTGTACATGGAGGTAGGAGTAAAGTGACTATGCATAGATAATAAACAACGAGTAGCAGCAGTGTAAAAACAAAGACTAGGGTCAATGCATTTGATTAATTGTTCAGCAGTCATATGGCTTGGGGACAATGCTGTTAATTAAGGAGCCTTTTGGACCTAGACGTGGCGCTCTGGTACCCCTTGCCGTAAGTGTGGTAGCAGAGAGATCAGTCTATGACATGGATGACTGGAGTCTTTGACAACTTTTTGGACTTTCTCTGATACCGCCTGGTATTTTTATATAGGTCCTGGATGGCAGGAAGCTTGGCCCCAGTGATGTACTGGGTCATACGCACTATCCTCTGTAGTGCTTTACAGTCGGAGCAGTTGCCATATCAGGCGGTGACGCAACCGTTAAGGATGCTCTCGATGGTGCAGCTGTAGAACTTTTTGAGAATCTGGAGACCGATGACAAATCTTTTTGGGAAAAGGCATTGTCGTGCCCCCTGCACAACATTCTTGGTGTGTGGTATTCTGTACATAACCTCCTCCCATGACTAAAGCACCTCTCAGGGTGAGAGAGAGCACTCTGGGGGAGAGGAAGAGGGTGATAGTGTGGTCAGATGGGGAATGTTTTACATTGTGTGCGCTGTAGTTAAAAGAAGCAGCCTAGAATACGTTTATAAACTCAAAAAGGTTAATGTGTTCTTGAAGAGTTGAAACAGTGCATGTTCTGTCTCCCCTACTGTATATGGTTGGCCTGTGACTAGCATTGTCATAATGCTCAAAGGTCCTCACTGTCGACTGTACATTGTGGTTCGTCTCACTACCCCAGGGCAAATGGTTGACAGTTAGAGTAGACAGTAGACACACCGCAGAGAGACAGACACACCCCAGCTATTTTTGAACTTTTCCTGGCAGAAAACAATATCTGATATATAAATACATTAATGTACACAAAAAAATATGTTTAAAGAAAAATCTTGTTTTTCAGACACGTGCAAACTTCACACTATCATTTGAGGACCACCTATTGAGATGTGCCTTTTATGTAAATAAGGTGATAAATCAGCTGAAGATTAGACTGAAGTAGGACCTGAGATGCAGTGCCTTAGACCGCTGTGCCACTCTGGATGCCCCTAGTGAATAGCCTCTTAATGGAAAAGACACATTTAGCCATGTAAAGCTAAAGGGTTCTTAGCCTGAGCGGCAAATAAACACTGTGTGGCTCTAAAACATACAGGCTACGTGTCAAATACCACCCTATTCTCTTTATAGTGCACTACATTTGACAAGGTTAACAGTATTGCACTATATATGGGATGCATTCAGTGTGGCTCTGGGTCTTACGCTAGTCACTGAAGTTGGCTGTATAAGCTCTATTACCCATACACTTGTTCAGACACAACCCATGAGTCAGACAAGCCCATGCGAACACTATCATTACTGAAGCGTTCAGCCACATTAACCAGCCGCCGTCGATGGCATTTCTATAGCTTACCACGTACGAGGTATTCATCATCGAAATCGATAATTAAATATATTTCTGCCTATATCAGCAAATTCATCACTCATCAGTTCTTAGAATGAACATCAGTAACAATAACACACAACTGCTTCATTACGTTACTGGAAAAAAACACATCCGTCTGCAAATTTTGTTTCATCATAATGTTTGTATAGCACTAAACGTGTGTGCATTTGTGTGATAAAACTGCAAAGTGTAATCGTTACACTTCTCTGGTACTACAGTATAGCTCCCTTTTTCATCCCTTTACTACTACTACTGACCGGAGAACTGTTTCTTTGCTGGGGGGGGGGGTTACCGATTGTGTCGGTCTCCCAGTCAAGGGGGTGGGATTCCCATCCGGCACATCATCCCTGGGGGGGGGGGGGGGGGGGGGGGGGGGGGGGGTTATCAAGCCAGTCATCTGATAAATAAGACAAGACAGTGACTCCCCTCTGCCAGATGGTGAAGCGTGATTCATCACTCCAGAGAATGCATTTCCACTGCTCCAGTGTTCAATGGCGGTGAGCTTTACACCACTCCAGCCGACACTTGGCATTGTACATGGTGATCTTAGGCTTGTGTGTGGCTGCTCAGCCATTGAACCCCATTCCATGAACTCCCAGCAAAGTTGTTGTGGTGACGTTGCTTCCAGAGGCAGTTTAGAACTCGCTAGTGAGTGTTGCAACCGAGGACACTCGGCGGTCCCGTTCTGTGAGCATGTGTTGCTCCTAGATGTTTCCACTTCACAATAACAGCACTTACAGTTGACTGGGACAGCTCTAGCAGGGCAGAAATTTGACAAACTGACTTGTTGGAATGCCACTTGAAAGTCACTGAGCTCTTCAGTAAGGCCATTCTACTGCCATTGTTTCTATGGAGATTGCATGGCTGTGTGCTCAATTTTATACACCTGTCAGCAACGGATGTGGCTGAAATGGCTGAATCCACTCATTTTAAGGGGTGTCCACATACTTTTGAATATATAGTGTACCTTACAAGACAAGTATTTCAATGTGAACACCCACAGTTAGTCTCCCTGTTCAGCCTTGTCTGCCCTGGTGTAATGAAGACCCTCCAGGGACCAACAAGGACACAGACACTGGTGACAAAATCAATGAGGGTTTACAGCTCCCCTCTCAATTAGAGATCTACCATCTGAATTATACATTGGCGCTCTTCCTGCATCTCACAGAGGAACAGGACAGGGTGTTTCAAGCTGAATAGCCTAAAGCTAGATTTTCACTAACTCTAATTCACACAGAGACAGTACTTAGTTGTTGCACATCCGGTAGATGTACATCATTGGCCGCTCCTCAGAGGAGGAATATCCTCAGTGAATACCCTTTTTTTTAATCAACAAAAGATAAATAAATTGGTAAAACATTTAAAAAGTTGTCCTTTTTAGATCAAAATCTAAATAAACTACAGGTCAAATGTTGTATTG
Organism: Oncorhynchus mykiss; assembly: GCF_013265735.2. NCBI lineage: Eukaryota > Metazoa > Chordata > Actinopteri > Salmoniformes > Salmonidae > Oncorhynchus > Oncorhynchus mykiss. The sequence goes on along the minus strand of NC_048571.1, from coordinate 64,570,633 downwards.
TATTATACCTACTCATTCAAGGTTTTTTCTTTATTTGTACTATTTTCTACAATGTAGAATAATAGTGAAGACATCAAAACTATGAAATAACACATGGAATCGTGTATTTACCAAAAGTTTTAAACAAATCTAAATATATTTTATATTTCAGATTCTTCAAAGTAGCCACCCTTTGCCTTGATGACAGCTTTGTACACTTGGCATTCTCTCAACCAGCTTCATGAGGAATGCTTTTCCAACAGTCTTGAAGGAGTTCCCACATATGCTGAGCACTTGTTGGCTGCTTTTCCTTCACTCTGCGGTCCGACTCATTCCAAACTATCTCAATTGGGTTGAGGTCGAGTGATTGTGGAGGCCAGGTCATCTGATGCAGCCATCCATCACTCTCCTTCTTGGTCAAATAGCCCTTACAGAGCCTGGAGGTGTGTTGGGTGATAGCCCCACTAAGCGCAAACCAGATGGGATGGCACTACAGAATGCTGTGGTAGCCATGCTGGTTAAGTGTGCCTTGAATTCTAAATAAATCACAGACAGTGTCACCAGCAAAGCACCCCCACACCACCTCCTCCATGCTTCACGATGGGAACCGCAAATGCGGAGATCAACCTACTCTGCATCTCACAAAGACACGGTGGTGGGAACCAAAAATCTCAAATTTGGATTTATCAGACTAAAGGATCGATTTCCACCGGTCTAATGTCCATTGCGTGTGTTTCTTGGCCCAAGCCAAGGGGTCCTTTAATAATGGTTTCTTTGCAGCAATTCAATGATGAAGGCTTGATTCACGCAGTCTCCTCTGAACAGTTGATGTTGAGATGTATCTGTTACTTGAACACTGAAGCATTTATTTGGGCTGCAATCTGAGGAGCAGTTAACTCTAATGAACTTATCCTCTACAGCAGAGGTAACTCTGGATCTTCCTTTCCTGTGGCGGTCCTCACGAGAGCCAGTTTCATCATAGCCCTTGATGGTTTTTGCTACTGCACTTGAAAAAACCTCAAGTTCTTAATTTTTCAGATTGACTGACTAGGTCGTAAAGTATTGACGGACTGTCATTTCTCTTTGCTTATTTGTTCTGTTCTTGCTATAATATGGACTTGGTCTTTTACCAAATAGGGTTATGTTCTGCATTCCACCCCTAACTTGTCACAACACAACTGATTGGCTCAAACGCATTAAGAAGGAAAGAAATTCCACAAATGAACTTTTAACAAGAGACACCTGTTAATCGAAATGCATTTCAGGTGACTACCTCATGAAGCTGGTTGAGAGAACGCCAAGAGTGTGCAAAGCTGTCAAAGCAAAGGGTGGCTACGTTGAATAATTGGTGTTGTGTTATTTCATAGTTTTGATGTCTCCACTATTATTATACAATGTAGAAAATAGTCCAATTAAAGAAAAACCCTTGAATGAGTAGGTATAATACAACATTTGTCCAAACTTTTGACGGGTACTGTATGTACATCTACCTGAACACTCCATTAGGAGAAACCACCGATCTTGGGTCTTGTTCATTCAAACCCCCTAACCATCAGCGACACTACTCCTCCAGAGTTGCAAAAGTTCACGTTTGTGAAACCTAATAGCTTATTAATCAATAAAAGCATTCATTTAACCATGCTCTCGCTGCCAAGGCAGCAGCAACTCATCCTGGGGTCCAAACAAGATTAAGGAGATTATATAAAAAATAACACAGTACATCACACAACACATTACACACTACTGTACAATATATCTACAGTAAAATCCATTATACAGCAATATAACAACATTACAATGTAGGTGTGTGTAGAGTGCATGCTATAGATTGTGTGTGCTTATGCTCGTGTGCGCATGTGCGTCTCTTCACAGTCAATTCTGTTCAATAAGGTGTAGTTAGATCTGTATTTAAATCTGACTTTACTGCTTGCATGAGATACTTGATGTGGAAGAGAGTTCCATGTAGTCGTGGCTCTATGTAGTACTGTGCATTTCCCATCGTCTGTTCTGGACTTGGGAACTGTGAAGAGATCTCTGCTGAGGAGTATGCATGGGTGTCTGAGCTGTGTGCTAGGCGTTTGAACAGACAGCTCAGTGCTTTCAATACCTCTTACAAAGACGGGTAGCGATGCAGTCAATCTAATATGTTAGCTTAAGGGCCAGCTGTGCTGTTCTGGGCCAACTAATATGCCTCTGTTCTTCTTTGTTCCATTTGACCAGGACTAGGCAGTAGTCCAGGTGTGAAAAAAACTAGGGCCTGTAGGACTTGGTTTGTTGATAGCGATGTCAAGAAGAGCAGTGTTTTGTTACAGACAGACCTCTCCCCATTTTAGCTACCGTTGCATCAATATGTTTTGACCATAAAAGTTTACAATCCCAGGTTACACCAAGCAGTTTAGTCTTCACAACTTGCTAAAATTCCACATTCATTACAATATTTAGTTGAGGTTTAGTGAATGATTTGTCCAATGCTTTAGGTTTTTGAAATATTTAGGACTAACTTATTTCTTGCCACCCATTCTAAAACTTACTGCAGCTCTTTGTTAAGTGTTGCAGTGATTTCACTTGCTATGGTAGCTGGCATGTTTAGTGTTGAATCATCAGCATACATAAACACACAGGTTTTACTCCGTGCCAAAGGCAGATGATTACTAAAGATTGAAAAAAAGTAAAAAGGGGCCAAGACAGCTGCCCTGGGAAATGCCTGACTACCTGGGTTAGACAATTTCATGTACATGACTACATGCCCCTGTGTAGCTATTTTTCATACATTTATTCACTTAGCAGATGTTCTTACACAGAGTCAACCATCCAGAATAAGATTTTCAGAATTCCTCTTATTTAGGAAAGTATTAGGTCATTTCAAGAGAGAATGATAGTGGATACATGCCAAAAGGTTTTGCATTAGACTCTTAAACAAACACATTTTGAGGACCACCCCCAGAGAGGGACATTTTGGGTGTCCTTCACGCTGCCTGTTTTGAAGACGTGCTTTATTAAAAATCTCTTGCTTTTGTGGCAATTATATCTGTATCAATTAGGCACCCAAACCAGCCAGGACCATGCTGTTTAATTTTGTCCAATTCAGTCAGTTGGATTCCTGTTTGGTTATTTTGAGAAAGAGAGGGAGGTGAGAGGGGCACTCAAATCCCTGCCTAGGGAGGGAGTATGAATAAATTCATTAATTAAAATATGAGGGGCTCCATTAACACCCCACACATCAAAGGGAAGGGGGAAGCTGGAAGGGGAGCACTGTACATACTGTGTGTATGCGTTGCGTGTGTCCACACACACTTTCAAGTTTTTTTTATTAGTCATATGTACAGGATACACATAGTATACGCCATCCAACGAAATGCTTACTTGCAGGTTTCTTCTCGACAATGCAACAATAAGAGATAATAAAACAGACCAGGAACAAAGTAAATGTCTCAGCAAAATAGAATAAACATTTTAGCATAATACAGGAAGGCACAATTTAGAACTCGCAAAGAAGAATTGGCAAATCTGGTGCAGTCCATGAGGAGGAGATGCACTGCAGTACTTAATGCAGCCGGGGGCCACACCAAATAAAACAGAATAAAGTTCAGTTTAACACCACTTGGAAAGCAATGTGAACAGTGTTTGATTATTAATTTAAATTAAACTGTTACTTTTGATTTTGACCCCCCCTTTGTTCAGGGACACATTATTATACACATTATTCAATTTCTGTCACGTCTGTAGAACTTGTTCAGTTTATGTCTCAGTTGTTGAATCTTATGTTCATACAAATATTTCCACATGTTAAGTTTGCTTAAAATAAACAGTTGACGATAGATAGATAGATATAGAGCAAGAGACAGACACCCTCATACACACACTACCGAACGTGCATACATAGACACACACACACCACAAACCCCTCAACTCCCCCCTCATAGTGTATAGTATACACAAACAAAGATGCATACACATTACATACACTTGTCCCCAGAGAGTTGAGGAATGTGAGATCACTTGTCATAGGACGTTAATCCTCATGAACACCCACACAATAGGAGTAGCATGTGCTACAGGGAACCTCCAGGGGCTCAGAGTGTGTCCCACAGGGACAGCCATTATGGAGAATCACGGCACAGTTTCACATACAGTAGACACCCTCTAATGGGATATGGATGTGAAAATAATAACAATGTCACGGAGGTCTGATAACAAGAAGTTTTTCCTTCATTCGTCTTTTATGGTAATATTTTGAGCGTATCTTTGCCTAGGGTTAGAGAACTTATATTAGACTACCAACAGACTGAACTAGATCTAACCGATGTCTACAGAAACCAACTTGACAAAAAGTGCAGTAGTCAAGACAAAGCGTATTGAATTCATATCACATTCGGTCACCTAGCCTACATTTATCTTTTCCTAATCTCGCTGACTTTGAAGATGGTGAATAGGGTGACCAAATGTCCCTGATTTCCAGGGACATTCCTTGATTTTTGTGGCCTGTGAAAATGTGTTAACTATTTCCCAGATTTGAATTTAAAAAAATCAAGTCACCATGGTGTAAAGAAACATTAGTCATCCACCCCTTCTCTCTCTCCATTGGAATGTGTGCCATCCTGGGGGGCTAGCAGTTGTTAGCGGGCGTGTGCGGCTGCAAGTGCCAGCTCTGTTTGTGTACCTGGTCAGAAATGTTGGCGCTATAACACAACAGACATTTCTCAAAATATCCCTTTACACCCGTTACTGCTGTTAGGGAAGATGGATAGTAGACTCAAAACTGCGACAAAAACAGTGTTAAAATAATTTGGTGATACAGTAAAACCTCTTGAATAAAAAACAAGAACTCAACATGATATCCAAGAATGGATTGAAAATATAGTAATGAACCACAGACAAATGGACAGCCTAGTGGATCAGAAGCCTGCACAGAGATGCATATGAAATCAAAGGGAAATTAAAAAGTAATTTTACCACGACGGCAGAAATAGACCGTCTTGCTGATGAAACAGCATTTCCCCAACCAGACATTAGCCTCCTCACATGCATTTAAATAATCTCATTTACAACCGCAGCAGAATAGTGCCGTTTGGCATCAATAGTGTCCATTAATTAACATGGGAGAGAGTAAACCCGCACAGAGCAATAATATACTCCTTAAAGACCAGAGAAGAGAAAGAAAAGAGCAAATAAAAGACAGAGGGAGCAAAAAACTGCATACTTTTGAAGAATACTTGAATAATTAAATCAAGGTGAATCTGAAATGGAAAATAATTAAATCAACAGATGGTCTCTCTATTACTCCTGTTTCGTTCCCTTCTCCACTCCCAAGCTCTATCCTTCACTTAATCTTGGCTTTGTGTGTCCAGAGAAGCCCCTTGCTTTGCCCCCCACTCTTCTTCCCGTGCAACAGACTGACCCTGGAACCCTGGACAGACTCCATTCACTCTCCTGTGCAGGCCAGCCTCAATGGAGACACTGAGGGGCTCAGTGGCCAGTAAATCTCCCAGATCAACACGAGCTTAGAGGGTCTAATCCATCTTATTTTATAGCATTGTGACACTCAACTCTCAGGCATGGCCCACTGTTGAAATCGGCACAAATGGAAAGTCATTAGCTGGACACACTTAAGGTTACGGCACAGACGTCAGGCTAGCTAATTCTAATGGTCAACATAAGCTAGCTAGGAAAAGCTCCTTCTCAATATTAGCTGGAAAATGCTCCTACTGCACACTTTCTAAACCCCAATTTCAACAAACAAAGGATTTGATCAAATCACTATGCCATTTGAACAAATAACTTGTCCTCATATTGACCCCTTTCTCTATAGGGAGCAATGACATGCACTGCTAAGTGAATGTTGACATTAACCAATAGGAGCATGTGTGCAACATCGCGACAGCTACACTAAAAGCAACGTCAATAAGGTTATCCCCCAGTAATACACTTGTTATTAACAGTTAATTTCAGATAGCAGTGACACACATCATTTAGCCCACTCACCTCAGAGCTGCTCGCTCTCTATTGTGTGCCCTAAGGGGCCAGAGACCTCGGAGCCTCAGGAATAAGAGTGTGGTTCCTGTCTCCGGGGGCCAATCCCATGCTCTACCCCACTCTCCCAGACACTGGCTCACTGATGTTCCAGTATCACATCATAACGCGTTGAATCACCAGGGATGAGAGAAGATGGAGGGTGTGAATCCTGTTGACAAAGAGAGATAGATGAGTCACTACGGCCTATTTATGAAGAATGCGCATTTCCCATAAAGGGAGGCAGTAGGCAGCCTGCTGGCAGCAGAATTGATATAAATGTAGCATATTCAACGCTGACAATAATTTCTTGGTACGGAAGTTGCCGATGCCCCAGGCTCTGATTACAGTTGAATAGGAATGTCTATATAAATAAATTACCATCAATGCCAAGAACCATTGCACAAGGATGTGGAAATGCCATCTTTAAATTTTCAAACCTCTGTTTTGAATGTTTATCTCTGAATATTAATTTTCCTTTCTGCTTTCTTAGTCAAAGAAGTGACATAGCCTGGAGCATTATTAGTTCAGATGATTTAATTCCACACCACATACTGCTCAGCTAATCAATATCTTCTATACAGTTCCTGTTTAAGGAAAGTCAATGCAATACAACAGTTACGTATACCGTCAGTCAGCTTATCGGAAGACATGACCAGTACACTTCGCCTCAGCCTGACACACTCACGTCAACTGAGTGTGAGCCTGCTAGATTTAGACTATTGCGGGGGAGGAAACCACAACAACATCCAATGTTTACCTTTCAAACACAAAGCTCATGTATCTCTACCAGTAGCTAATGGGTCTTCTGCCTTCACTCCTCATCAATCAACCAAAGGTGACACCGTCGTCCGTCTCTGATCAAAAGCGCATAATTTAAAAACAAAAAAAGGACCAAAAGCATCACTTTGGTGATGACAAGTCAAGACCTTTGACTGGGAACCCAACTTCGAGACACCAGGAGCTAGCTGGCTGTGGTGGCTGTTGGACACAGTGGGACACAGTGGCTGTGGCGCCACTGTGTCCAAGAAAACCCTGAGAGGAAGAGACCAAAAAAAGACGTGGTCCCAGTTAGCAACCTTCACACCCTCCACGTCTGGTTTTCCATTTAGCCCAAAGACTTCATTAAGCTCTTGAACATTGCTTTGCCTCACTCCACACATTTCCTGTGAGAATCCACACCCTGAAGAAATATCACCGTGCAAACCAGTTGTGGAACTTCAGACGCGCTGTCGGCTGTGTAACTGGCAAAAGAGATGATATTAATAATAAACTGTTTTGATTGCTTCTCTACCGTTGTAAAAAATACAAAACATGATTGTGAACAGTCGCTATCAAGCACCAGTTTCTCCATCTGGTAAACCAATGTGAGTCTCTCTCGCTCTGCCTCTATCTCCATCCCACTGCCACCAACGCAACTCTTCCCTGTAGGCAATGAATGCATGATCAAGTACCCAAGCATCTTTCTTCTATGACCTATATTCCTGCAGCAACACCAGAGACTTGTCAAGTTGTCACTGATCCCCACTCTTTACCATTTGGTATTTTAATTAAGCAATGCTTTCCTGACAGTTTCTGCCACTCTCCCAAGGCTAATACAACTTTTTGTATTGTATTTTTTGACTGTCACCTACATTAAATTAGAGCATCTGCGTTCTGATTATGACCAAATGTAATACATTACATGCACTCCATATACATTGAGTATACCACACATTAGGAACACCTTCCTAATTTTGAGTTGGGTGGTGGACCATTCTAGATACACACGGAAAACAATTGAGCGTGAAAACCCAGCAGCGCTGCAGTTCTTGACACAAACCGGTGCGCCTGGCACCTACTACAATACCTATTTCAAAAGGCACTTAAATATTTTGTATTGCCCATTCACCCTTTGAATGACACACATATACAATCCATGTCTCAATTGTTTCAAGGCTTAAAAATCCTTCTTTAACCTGTCTCCTCCCCTTAATCGACACTGGTTGAAGTAGATTTAACATGTGGCATCAATAAGGGATCAGAGCTTTCCCCTGGATTCCCCTGTTCGGTCTATGTCATGGGAAGAGCAGGTGTTCTTACTGTTTTGTACACACACATTTATGCATTCAAGAAAGAGATGGTCAGAGAGTCAAAGGGGAAAGGAGTGACAGAGTCAGGGTAGGGCCCAAGAAAGAGTGAAGGAGTGAATGAGTCAGGGTAAGGTCCAAGAAAGAGTGAGGGAGAAGTACCTTGACAGAGGGACAGACAGCTGGTTACATCTGCATGGAAGACTTTGCAACTTGGCATTGAGTGTGCTTCAATGCCCTGTAATCTGGTTGAGCTAGCCCCCAGCGAAACATACACACGACACGCACACACTGATGCTCACACTGCTGCTCAAGCTCACACACACACACACACACACACACACACACACACACACTACCTGTCCAAAGGTTTCAAAACCCTGTCCTGTTTGATACACACATTCTGTCATATCCATCTAGGCATCAAAAGGTCATATGACAGAAAGGTGGGGTCATGTCATGTGGTTTCTGCAGTTTTTAGCCCACAGGCTGTGAAGTGTGTGAAAGTATACACGTGAAGGTAAGTCACAATCCTGCAACTCGCATTAAAAGCTGTAGTGGAGCAGGCAATATGTGCGTGCACCAAGTCAACTAGATCAAATCGCTTGTTTCTGAGCAAGCGGTCATATATCAGGCCTAAAATACTGTGGGGCTCAACGGTCGGTCACACATCCCAAAAAGTGCTTGCCTTAGTGTAACACAGCTATTGTTCCTAACCGCAATAGCCTAAAACTCTATTTGAGTCACAAGGTTTTAGACTACTAATATACAATCTTACATTTTCCAATATCTGTTTATATAACATGTGTTTGGTCAGCAAACTGTCCCCCTTTCCTGTAACAATCAAATTCCATCACTCAGTTGATGCCTTAGGAAATGTATTGAAAAGGGCATTTCTGCTTTTACTGTACCTGCTTTCCCAATGTTTAAGCTTTTTTTCTTATTCATGCCGCAAAATGTGCAAATATGCCAAAACGGCTACTTTTTGTCAGTTGAAGACTTGTACTGTGATATCAGAGGTGATCTTAACGAGTTCTAAATGTGGTTTATACAACTACCAATGATTTATCGTTTGTATATGCCACCAAATATAGAACCAAAGAAAGAAGGGATTTTCTCCCAGAAATGAGTGTATATCTGAGAACTCCCCATAATGCACTGCTCTCCCACCCCACCCTTCCACCCATTAGGTCATGGCACACACCTATACAAAAACATTCCCTTCGCTTGTACACTGTTGACCAGGATGATTGAGGCAGGAGAGGGGGAGGGGTGGAGGAGGGAGGGAGAAACAGTGCTTTCTTCACATCTGCAAGTAATAATCTATACTATGTGAATGCTTGTGGGCTGGATTAGCAGGCCTGTTTTAAAAGCACAGTAACCCCCTTTCGCAAAGAGACACTGGTATTAACGGTGGGGTAGGCGGGGTAGAAACCAGAGGCTGTTATCTTCTTATGGGAATGCTTTGGCCTTGATTACCAGACCACTGAGCTCTGACAGACGACCCTTCCCTTTTCATTCTGCCACAGACATTACATACATACAGTGGGGCAAAAAAGTACAGTGCCTTGCGAAAGTATTCGGCCCCCTTGAACTTTGCGACCTTTTGCCACATTTCAGGCTTCAAACATAAAGATATAAAACTGTATTTTTTTGTGAAGAATCAACAACAAGTGGGACACAATCATGAAGTGGAACGACAATAATTGGATATTTCAAACTTTTTTAACAAATCAAAAACTGAGAAATTGGGCGTGCAAAATTATTTTTACCCTTTGCAGAAAAACAGCCCCAAAGCATGATTCCACCCCCATGCTTCACAGTAGGTATGGTGTTCTTTTGATGCAACTCAGCATTCTTTGTCCTCCAAACACGACAAATTGAGTTTTTACCAAAAAGTTATATTTTGGTTTCATCTGACTAAAGCGTAAAATACTGAGGTAGCCATTTTTCCAATCGCTTCTTATGAGAAACCAACTGCCTCAACTGCCTTGAGGATGGATGCTGTTGCCGTGTTTGTCGATATTATGGAGCAAATTTTGAAAAAAGTTTGGCGTTATAGTTGTAGCATTTTAGGGTCGATTTCTCAGCCAAGCATGATGAACAAACAGGAGCTATTTCGCCTACAAAAATAATATTTTTGGAAAAAAGGAACATTTGCTATCTAACTGGGAGTCTCCTGAGTGAAAGCATCTGAAGTTCTTCAAAGGTAAATGATAAAAGGCTAAGCTTGTGTTTGAATATATTTATTTAATTTCATTTGAAAATTACAGGCTTCATCTTTTTAAGTGGGAGAACTTGCACAATTGGTGGCTGACTATATACATAGCGTTTGAGGCTATGATTACGCTCCCGGATACGGGTTTGCTCGTCGCAACAGGTTAGGAGCCTCCCCTGTCCTCCACTCGTTACCTGTATTAATGGCACCTGTTTGAACTTGTTATCAGTATAAAATACACCTGTCCACAACCTCAAACAGTCACACTCCAAACTCCACTATGGCCAAGACCAAAGAGCTGTCAAAGGACACCAGAAACAAAATTGTAGACCTGCACCAGGCTGGGAAGACTGAATCTGCAATAGGTAAGCAGCTTGGTTTGAAGAAATCAACTGTGGGAGTAAATATTAGGAAATGGAAGACATACAAGACCACTGATAATCTCCCTCGATCTGGGGCTCCACGCAAGATCTCACCCCGTGGGGTCAAAATTATCCCAAGAACGGTGAGCAAAAATCCCAGAACCACACGGGGGGGACCTAGTGAATGACCTGCAGAGAGCTGGGACCAAAGTAACAAAGCCTACCATCAGTAACACACTACGCCGCCAGGGACTCAAATCCTGCAGTGCCAGACGTGTCCCCCTGCTTAAGCCAGTACATGTCCAGGCCCGTCTGAAGTTTGCTAGAGAGCATTTGGATGATCCAGAAGAATATTGGGAGAATGTCATATAGTCAGATGAAACCAAAATATAACTTTTTGGTAAAAACTCAATTTGTCGTGTTTGGAGGACAAAGAATGCTGAGTTGCATCAAAAGAACACCATACCTACTGTGAAGCATGGGGGTGGAATCATGCTTTGGGGCTGTTTTTCTGCAAAGGGACCAGGACGACTGATCCGTGTAAAGGAAAGAATGAATGGGGCCATGTATCGTGAGATTTTGAGTGAAAACCTCCTTCCATCAGCAAGGGCATTGAAGATGAAACGTGGCTGGGTCTTTCAGCATGACAATGATCTCAAACACACCGCCCGGGCAACGAAGGAGTGGCTTCGTAAGAAGCATTTCAAGGTCCTGGAGTGGCCTAGCCAGTCAGCAGATCTCAACCCCATAGAAAATCTTTGGAGGGAGTTGAAAGTCCGTGTTGCCCAGCAACAGCCCCAAAATATCACTGCTCTAGAGGAGATCTGCATGGAGGAATGGGCCAAAATACTAGCAACAGTGTGTGAAAACCTTGTCAAATGTCTTCACCTCTGTCATTGCCAACAAAGGGTATATAATAAAGTATTGAGATAAACTTTTGTTATTGACCAAATACTTATTTTCCACCATAATTTGCAAATAAATTCATTAAAAATCCTACAATGTGATTTTCTGGATTTTTTTCTCATTTTGTCTGTCATAGTTGAAGTGTACCTATGATGAAAATTACAGGCCTCTCATCTTTTTAAGTGGGAGAACTTGCACAATTGGTGGCTGACTAAATACTTTTTTGCCCCACTGTATGCTGAGCACTTGTTGGCTGCTTTTCCGTCACTCTGCCGTCCAACTCATCCCAAACCAATTTGGTTGAGGTCAGGTGACTGGAGGCCAGGTCATCTAATGCAGCACTCCATCGCTCTCTTTGGTCAAATAGCCCTTACACAGCCTGGAGGTGTGTTTTGGGTCACTGTCCTGTTGAAAAACAAATGAGTGGGACTAAGCGCAAACCGGATGGGATGGAGTATTGCTGCAGAATGCTGTGGTAGCCATGCTGTTTGTGTGCCTTGAATTCTAAATAAAATCAGTGTCACCAGCAAAGCACCCCCACACCTACATGCTTCACGGTGGGAACCACACATGCAGAGATCGTCCATTCACCTACTCTGCGTCTCACAAAGACACGGCGGTTGGAACCAAAAATCTCACATGTGGATTAACCAGACCAAAGGTCAGATTGCCACCAGTTGAATGTCCATTGACCATGTTTCTTGGCCCAAGTAAGTCTCATCTTATTGGTGTCCTTTAGTGGTTTCTTTGCAACAATTCGACCATGAAGGCCTGATTCACACAGGTCTTGAAATGTTCAGGATTGACTGACCTTCATGTCTTAAAGTAATGATGGACTGTCATTCCTCTTTGCTTATTTCAGCTGTTCTTGCCATAATACGGACTTGGTCTTTTACCAAAGAGGGCTGTCTTCAGTATACTACACCTACCTTGTCACAACAACTGATTGGCTCAAACGCATTAAGGAAAGGAATTCCACAAACTAACTTTTATCAAGGCACACCTGTTAATTGACATGCATTCCAGGTGACTACCTCACGAAGCTGGTTGAGAGAATGCCAAGAGTTTGCAAAGCTGTCATCAAGGCCAAGGGTGGCTATCTCTCTCTCTCGCAGCCTAACAAACAGGGAATGCGTCCCAAATGGCACCCTATTCCCTATGTAGTGGACTACTTTTAAATGGGGCCTATAGGGCTCTGGTCAAAAGCAGTGTCCTATATAAGCAATAAGGTGCCATATTGGGAGGCAAACAGGCTCCTCGCATAGAGAAACAAAACGGATCAAAAGGCTCTTTATGACCACATCTACTGCACACCTAGTGATGATGAATATCAAAGGATGATGTGCTAAAATGTGTCAACACAGACAGACACAGTGCCTTCTACACATCAAGAACAAACCCCGTCTATAAATAACCCTGGTCCCTTTGCGTTTCACACAGCCTTATGTAACAGCACAGCAGCTCCAGGGTGAGAAAGACACACTAATAATAAAAGAGCAGAGAAAGAATGAAATATACATTAGTTATGTGTAATCTGATGTGATAGAGCTGGGCAGAGAGCCTTTGAAATATACTATACAGTAGTTATGTGTAACCTGGCATGTGATGGAGCTGGGCAGAGAGACTTGAATTACATCCCAAATGGCTCCCTATTCTCTATATATACACAGTGCCTTGCGAAAGTATTCGGCCCCCTTGAACTTTGCAACCTTTTGCCACATTTCAGGCTTCAGGGACGGAGATTTGTCTTCCAACAAGACAATGATCCAAAACATAAAGCAAAATCTACAATGGAATGGTTCAAAAATAAACATATCCAGGTGTTAGAATGGCCAAGTCAAAGTCCAGACCTGAATCCAATCGAGAATCTGTGGAAAGAACTGAAAACTGCTGTTCACAAATGCTCTCCATCCAACCTCACTGAGCTCGAGCTGTTTTGCAAGGAGGAATGGGAAAAAATTTCAGTCTCTCGATGTGCAAAACCGATAGAGACATACCCCAAGCGACTTACAGCTGTAATCGCAGCAAAAGGTGGCGCTACAAAGTATTAACTTAAGGGGGCTGAATAATTTTGCACGCCCAATTTTTCAGTTTTTGATTTGTTAAAAACGTTTGAAATATCCAATAAATGTCGTTCCACTTCATGATTGTGTCCCACTTGTTGTTGATTCTTCACAAAAAAATACAGTTTTATAGCTTTATGTTTGAAGCCTGAAATTTGGCAAAAGGTCGCAAAGTTCAAGGGGGCCGAATACTTTCGCAAGGCACTGTAGTCCACTACTTTTGACCAGGACCCATATGGATCTATGTAGGGAATATTGTACCATTTAGGAGGCAAACAGTGTTGTAATCAGAGGCTTTGGGTCTTTCATATCACCTTCCTGCTAGTTGACAACAGGAAACCTCTATCTGGGGACAAAGCAGAGCACAACTCCATTGCCTTGCCACCCTCCAATAATGCAGCTTCCACATGTGAGATCAAATGGATGAAGCCAGTGGATGTGCTGTTGGATATTTCATATGAAATCCAACAGGCCATAGTCACTGAGAACACGCATTCAAACGTGTTCTCAGGGAAATGTGCCGAGCAGATGTTTCATGGAATGGCTCATTCAACATGGCTGCTGGATAATGAGGATGAGGATGACTACAAATCCTGACAAGAGAGAGAGGATTCAGTGTGCAAAAGTGCCCTGGCAGACAGACATGCAGTGCACTTGGAACTTTTAATAAGACCCCATTCTTTATGGCAACTTACTTACAAAATCTGTAACCAATGTTTTGAATGATAACGCCCACTGTGGTTAAATCAAGCTCTGCTATCCCACATGCATAGGATGCATAGGGTGATGACATTCCATTTTGGCGAGGATTTTCTCAAGCTAGCATAGGAGGCTCAAAGTTCAATCTGTTTGCAGCTAGCCTATGGGGAACATTTCTCTCAACACTCTGATCAGTTCAGCTGACCTCATTATTGCGACCACCATGTCAACGGAGAGGGCATCCCAAATGGCACCCTGGTCCCTACATAGTGCACTACTTGAGATCAGAGTTGTTTAAAAGTAGTGCACTATGTGGGGAATAGGGTGCCATTTGGGGGACACCCTATAAATTTGGAATATCTGGAATACATATTCATACACTGAGAGAACCCTTTAAAAACACAGTCTACAGGTCGACATTATCGCGTGCCTTCAGTATGAGAAGAAAATCAAGCATTGGTTTGAATAAACCTCTTGAACAACAACAAAAGTCCACTCACTCCATCCATCCCACCCAGGCCATTGAACACGCAGCAGGGAGGGCTGTTTCTGCTGTCATCGAGGGCTGGGGCAGATCCCTTAAGCAGGATTTGGGATTTTAGCAGGATTAGAAAAGAGTTGCAGATCAGGGAGAGGAGGAGAGAATATGGAAACCAATTTCACTCTACGGAGAACCAGCTGTGATGGGCATGTGAAAGTTCAGAATATACACTGAATGTAAAAAACATTAGGAACAGCTGCTCTTTCCATGACAGACTGACCATGTGAATACAGGTGAAATATATTATCCTTTATTGAGCCACTTCAATCAATCAGTGTAGATGAAGGCGAAGAGACCGGGTTTAAAGAAGGATTTTTAAGCCTTGAGACATGGCTTGTGTATGTGTGCCGTGCAGAGGGTGAATGGGCAAGACAAAATATGTAAGTGCCTTTGAATAGGGTGCCAGGGGCACAGGTTTAAAAGTGTGTAAAGAAGTGCAACACTGCTGGGTTTCTCACACGCAACAGTTTGCAGTGTGGATCAAGAATGGTGCACCACCCAAAGGACGTCCAGCCAACTTGACACAACTGTGGGAAGCATTGGAGTCAACATGGGCCAGCATCCCTGTGAAATGCTTTTGACACCTTGTAGAATCCATGCATTGACAAATTGAGGCTGTTATGAGGGCAAGAAAGGGGGTGCATCTCAACTCAGTATATATAGAGTATTTATGCTTGTGTGTTAATCAAAATAGGGCTGTGACGGTCATGGAATTATTTGTCAGGCAAATGTCCACCTTCACCATTTATAGCCAGTGTTGCGAACTATTTCAGTGAGAATCGCCATTGGCTCCTCGATTTGTCGATAGATGACGACGCTTACTGATGTACAACTGCGAGAGCCTCATATGAAGCATCCTGTTCTCACTAGTTTATATTCTGCTTCGCAAGATCGGGATGTTAGTAAGAGGCCACAACGGCGGTCCTCGACGTAGCATTCACCCCCTCTCGCTTCTCTGCCTAAATGCTATAAAAATGATAGAAATCCTCAGTGTCAAAACTCCTCAAAAGGTAGCCTGAAAAGTAGCCGAATCGCTAACCTCTTACCAATAAGTCGCTGGAGGGGTCTGAAAGCTTGCTAAATATAGCAACAAACCCTAGCAACCACAGTAAAAAAGTAATCAAGCAGTGGTCATGGTTGCACACATATTACGCTTGCTAGCCTAGCATGGATTTCAACTTCGGTTTTCATCACATCACTCTCGGATTCACATTGATTTATAGATGTCCACACACCAATAATGACATTTGGTAGTTCATTCAGTAGATATGGTGGCTTTTAGCATTGTTTTTGCATCTTTACAAACCAAAAAATGTATAGCCAGAGCACTATGCATAAGGTAGTATAGCTGACTGAACTCCACGTGAAGTAAGTTTCTAATTAATTCCAACGGAGTAGAGGAGAGATGAGGGGTTGTGGAATTCAGCTCAGACTACATCAATTCGGCCAAGATCAATACTTTCAAAAAACAATATTATGAAACGCTAACCTTGTACCTTTGTTTGCTGAAATCCATACTTTATCAATAAATGTTAATCAAATACAACCACCGAATGTTTACTCATTAATGTTGCTCTAAGATGGCAAATCAGCGCAAATGCATGTGCCAATTGAATCACAACAAGGAAACAGTCAGTGGTTGTACAGTATTTGAATAACGTTATTTGAAAAAGTATGGATTTCAGCAACCAAAGAAAGGCATGTAACTACAGAGGACAAACATAGGTACAAGGTTAGCTTTTCATAATAAAAATAAATGATTTTGGGCAAAATCGATGTAGTCAGGGCTGAATTCCAAAGCCTGGTCTCTGCTCCACTCCATTGGTCGAGTTCATCAGAAACGTCCTTCACTGTGGAGTTTTGTCAGCTAAAAGGTAGTAAAGATAAAGATCATGTTACAGCATCAACAAAACTCATGTCTACTCCCGCTCTCCGGCACGAGACTTTGCCGGTCTACTTACCACCAATCCTCACAACCCATTACACATGCCTGCACCTCAGTCACACCTGGAGATCATCACTTCCTGATTACTACCTGAGGGTTGAATACAATGGCGTGCTGGATAAAAGGGGAGTATTGGTTGTTTCCTTGTCAGGCATTGTTTGTTAATATTAAAAACACTCACTAACTGCACCTGCTTCCTGACTCCCTACGTCAATGTTAAAAAAAGTGAGCACGTTTTTAAGGACATTGGAGGGAGGAGATGGAGACAGTTTTATGGATTAAGGTACAAAAACAATTGTTAGTTCATTTACACTACTGTTATTGGTTATATTGATAAAAATATAATTTAAGTAAATATATTGGATTATGACGGTTATTTTAATCACGGCCTTCATCCATAATCGGCGGTAAGGCTACACGGTTATACAATTACAGAGCCAACCCTAAATAAGAACAACCCTTGGATTCAATAATTAGAACACGAGTCACGTGGGACAGCCGAAAAAGAAAGCAGCATGTTAGAGAGCTCCCAATACCCACATGTAAATACTGAAATTCAACGGCATACACTTTATCTATAATATTGACCTGAAGTACAGTTTAATATAAAGAATTTACATTTTGAAATATCTCGCTAAAGTGGTGTTATTGGAACGTCAACACACGCTAAACTTTCTGCCTAACACACGGTATTCACAGAAAGCCACGGACTAGCAAACAGCAATTCCTCCCGAATCCCCCCCACCAAGACATGGATAAATACAGAAACCCAGAGAAATCTGTAGGATCTATTTGAGAAAAATGGGACAGATGAACACAATTTTGTTGGATGTTGCATCCCATGTCTCCACGATAAAAACAACTACCAAGCTAAAGGAAAAAGTTGATGCGATACAAGAGGATGAATGGGGCAGAAGGACGGATTTTGACAGTCGAGGATGCCATCTACAATCTGGAGAAGGGTAATGAGAATCATGAGAAAAAGCTGGATATATTGTGGAATCGTGTCAAAGAATGAGTACAGAAGTAGGAGAAATACGGTGAGATCAGTTAATCTGAAAGAGGAGAGTGAGGCTGGCGGTGGACTAATCTTGTGTGTGCAGAATAATTTTATGACAGGCACAAATTCGAAATTGAATTGTGATGATTGAATCATTGAGAAGCAACGTTACGTTCCCAGGTGAGATTTATTTTGGGATTGGTTTTCTATGTTTATTTACACGGTTTTATTGTACTGCTCGAGTGTGTATATATAGAGTGAAGTGTTATATGACGTTCATTAGAGTTGTCACGTGTTAAATGGGCCACTTCACAGGCTATAACTACTCAGCGCAAATATGGCTAATGGTTATGTAAACGCTCTTGGAATATAAAATGGTTGTGGTAACCAAGTGAAGAGGAAAAAGATTGACATTTAAAATAAAAGGCGAATATTGTGTTTATACAAGAATCATATTTAACAGATAGGGGCACTGAAATTTAGGAGAGGCTGTGTTGCAGAAGTTTATCATAGCTCTTCTAATTCCAAACAAAATGGGGAGAAAAATTGTTAATTTTGTAAAGTTGAAGCAACACTGAGTTTGGCAGGCTGATCTGCATTGAGGCTCTTATAAAATGGGATTACGGTAGTATTATGCAACATGTATGCTCCAACAAGGAGGACCCCAATTTCTTTCCATGAGGTCAACATTATACTAGGAAATATGGAGTGGCAGATCATCCTTGGAGTTACCTGTAAATGTACTTACATCAATCATATTGTCAATCACTTGGTTGAAGTCTCCACACCTAAGTATAGACTTGCAATACATTTGCTAACAGAAGATATTACAGACATAAGGACATTAGTCCATCCGCATGATAGAGAATACCTTTTCTCCCAGTGTTATAAGACACACTCCAGAATAGATTTATTGATATCTAATTGCATGGTTAATAATGTGATTGATTGCAGGACTGGGCCTATTGCCCTCACAGATCATGCTAGATTAGAGTTACATAATGATATTGTCACAAACTATCTCGAAGCCCATAACAAAAAAGGGAGACAACGTGGAGATAAGGAATAACAAAAATATATATTTATTAAACGGAGGTAACCTAGGTACAAATAAACAATGGTGTGTGTAGTCAGTAATCAGTAGTGTGCGTGGTTGCATGTATAGATGTGATAACGAGGAGTGTTGAAAGATGCCAAATCACGCAAACAAACCGGCCACAAAAATGCCACAACCAAAATCAAACAGTGTGTCTGCATGGAGAGAGTCTCCTCAATGAATGGGGAAAAGGTGTATTTATCCCGGGACAGGCATGTCCCATTTCACTGATGACCCTCCCAGCTCCGTCCACCGACATCCTAATTTAGGAAAACAAGAGCAAAGAGAGAATTTGACAGACAGAGTGGAAGGGTCGTCACACTCCACCCCATAAAACCCAGGGACCAACAAGGACCCTGGAACACCACACAAATCACACAAACAAAATACTGCCTCAATAACGCAGCCGGCGTCCCAAATGGCCCAGCCGGCATCCCAAATCCATGAGGGGTACGTGTTCACACTTCCACTTGCCCCAGCCAACCTTGTCCTCCCCAGACCTCAGCAACCTTTGCACACAGAAAGCAACCTTTAAGAGGAAAGAAGAAAATGAGACTAGAAGGGAACAGACAGAAGCGACAGAACAATACCAAACAAAAGGTCAGTCACAGACATTCAGGAACAGGGAGCACGGGAGAGCGCGTCAGCAACAAGCTCCCAACGAAAAGAACATCTCAGGGTCCTTCTCATTAAATTTTGGCAACAACCGTAAGTTTCCAACAATATCAAATGAGTGCGGGGCACGACAGAGAAGCGACCCCTAGGTAAATCTGGGTCACGTTCCCAGAGCAAACTTTCCCCTGAGAGCTTTCCTTTCCTTTCCTTGGTTGATAAAGGCCAAAATGTTTTTTGGGGACATTTGTCACTAATTTCAACCTGGTAGTGATCAGTGATCTTCAACAGCTGTTGTTTAGTACATAATTCTAACAGTTCCTCTGATGGAAAGCGAATGAACTTGTCTACACATTAAACGCCATAGTCACAAGTAAATACAAACACAAATCTCGCTCTTCCCCTCTGCTGAGCACACCAGACCACAACAAGAGAAATGCCAATCACACTGGGCACCACAGAAGAGAGATGAGATATTGTAGGATTTGGGGAAGCGCCATATAACTCAACCTTAGTCTTGGTGCGGATTTGCGATCGGTAAGTACGCACTGTAGCCTGCTGGCATGGGGGAAAAACAGCACGCTGGCAGATTACCCCCAAGCCACAGATGTGCCACCGAAACAACTGCTCAGTCCACGGACACCACACAAAAATAACAACCATGCCCAACGTATTCCAAAGTGAAACACATCGCAAAGCCTAACAGGGGAAAAAGAAAGGATATAGCTCCGGGTAGCAAATGGCACTACCCTACCCAAATCTCCCACTGAGGTACACAGCAGATTGTATTCACCTCAGACCGATGTCCCAACAGGGAGTAGAGCAAGAGTTTCCAGCCTGGGCAGGGGCCTGGAAACTAACCAATGTACGCTCTCCAACACAGCACACAACCAACTATCCACCGCAGTACCAAACAAAGGCAACCAATACTGGGCCAACCAAACATTACAAATTTAAAAAGCTGTCACAATAGATGCTAACACACCTACAGAGTTTAACATTAACTCAGTTTTCTCCCAAAATACAAATACCAGTAAGCCCCAACAACACTACCAGGCAACACACTTGTTTAATGACGTCACCGGACAACCAAAACCACTGATATGTATCTAAGGCACTATACCAAACACTTAAGAATATGCCGTGAATACCAACCAAAGCTCATTCCAATAAGCATTAACGCATCATAATGCAACAAAATACTAGACACAAAAATGTCTAGGAATCAACATTATGATCCCGGATGACTCGCACCACAACGCGAGAAACATACACCTTTCAGATCAATATCCTTCCAGGATACCCGGACCAGGTCGATTAGAAAGGCCTGCTCGCTGAAGTGTTTTAGGGAGCGTTTGACTGATGAGGGGCCATCACCCACAAAAATATTTCCACAGTACAGGAAACCTCTAAAGCAGATAGAAGGAAATAATGGCACATGCATCCAAAAAGAAGAGAGAAGGGGCTGAAAGCAGTAAAAAAAAAATAGAAACCGAGATATATGGTTTGGAAAGGGATTTGGCAAGACATTTCACAGATATCACATTTCAAACTGACTGCAAATTGAAATTTTTGTTGCAAGAAATGTATAACCAAAAAAAAGGCAGAAAATGCACTGTTTAGACTTTGAACCAGTTAATGGAGGTGAGAAGACAGGCAGGCTACTAGCAAGACAACTAAAAATGCGTAACACTTCTAACATTCGTTCTGCCCCTGAACAAGGCAGTTAATCCACTGTTCCTAGGCCGTCATTGCAAATAAGTATTTGTTAACCGACTAGCTTAGTTAAATAAAAAATTCCAGCAATTAAGATGGACAATAAGATGGTGATCTCCTCCAAAGAGAAAGTGTGTCAGATCGTACAGTCCAGGTTATAGGTCGGCCGATTATGATTTTTCAATGCCGATGATTGGAGGACAAAAAAAGCCGATACTGATATAAAAATAAAATACGGCCGATTTGTTTTATTTATAATAATGACAATTACAACAATACTGAATTTACACTTATTTTAAATAACCTTCTCTAGGGTAGGGGGCAGCATTTGGAAATTTGGATGAAAAGCATGCCCAAATTAAGCTGCCTTCTACTCAGGCCCAGAAGATAGGATATGCATATAATTAGTAGATGTATAGAAAACACTAAAAAGTTTCCAAAACTGTTAAAATAATGTCTGAATATAACAGAATTGATGATTTGGCAAAACCTGAGAAAAATCCATTCAGGAAGAAGGATTGGTGTGTAGTTTTCTATTCAATGCCATTACAGTATCCATTGACTTAGGACTCAAATTGCAGCTCTTATGCCTTCCACTAGATGTCAGTCTTTAGAAATTGTTTCAGGCTTGTATTCTGAAAAATGAGTAAGTAAGAGCAGCCTGAATGAGTGAACCCTGCCATGTCAGAGCTTTTTCATGAGCACGACAGAGAGCCTTTCTTGTTGACCTTTTAAAAAAAATAAAAAATTCGGATATAAAAAGAGACTTTATTGAACAAATGTCTTGAGTGCAAACATATGAAGATCAAAAGGTAAGTGATTAATTTTCTCTCGATTTCTGACTTGTGTAACTCTTCTACTTGGGCTGGTTACTGTTTGTAATGATTTGTCTGCTGGGCTATGTTCTCAAATAATTGTAAAATATGCTTTCGCCGTAAAGCATTTTTGAAATCTGACAGGTTTAACCTCTGCGCACCGAACCCGTTAGCGGGATTAAATTCGACAACATACGGTGATCGCTACATAAAGTCATATTAAACATTCATGAAAGTACAAGTGTCTCACATGGTTCGAAAGACTAGAATCTTGCCAATCCAACTGCATTGTCAGATTTAAAAAAGTATTTATTGCGAAAGAATACACACTCCGAATACTATCTGAGCACAGACCCCCATATCAAACTACTTATTCAACCAGCACTTGCGTAACAAAATCACAGATTGCATTGAAATAAATAGTTTACCTTTGAAGATCTTGCTCTGGTTGCAATCCCAAGGCTCATTGTTACACAATGGTAATTTGTTCGGTTAAATCCATTTTTTATAGCCTAACACAAAACATTGTGAATGCTTATCTCGTTGAATTTTGTGTCATTCAATTTCCAACATAACATCCAACATAAAATAGACAGACTTTCCCTGACTTTATCCAGTCATGTTTGGTTTCCTTGCAATCAACTGTTTGTTTGTTTGTAACACAACCAAACCTGATGGGTCATTTTGCAGGACGTATTGACCCGGATAAACCAATTGGAAGACAACAAGTGACGAGCCCATTGTGCACCAATTAAATGACCACGGTCTCGTTGATTGACTGTATTTTAACCCAATGACCACTGGTCGTCTTGAAATCTAGCTGGGTAGATCGCCAATGAGCAGAGGTAAACGGCAATATCCCCTGATTCTTTGTTGTAAGACAAACCTTTCCATTGAACGCTGGCGTAAGGACCGCTCTTTCACCATTGCCAATTCAACCGTGAAGGAGCAGAGCTTATTACGCACAGCAGTATTTCAGTGACTTGCATCTTCAGCTGTTTATTTATCCAACATCATGGCGAATAAGTCAAGGAAAGCTAATTCTAGGACTAGATATACAAATGTAGAAACAATTGAGGAAATTCATCGTGAATTTTTTGAAGACTCCATTTTGGAGACTGAAACTGAGGCATATTTTTTTGAATGGAGAGGACATTGTTTTGGACTGGCAAGTTGCTCTCATGCCAATGTCGTTGTTTGAAATTTATATAAAACATTTGTGATTGTTTTTACATTTTATTTGCAATATATAAAGATGTAATGAAATGGGTAAAGTACACGTTAGCTAGTCATTGTGAGTGAGGGTCTGTTTGTATGAGAACAACCATAGTCAGTCAGTCAGTCTAGATTTCTCAAAAAAATAAAGGGAACACTAAAATAACACATCCTAGATCTGAATGAATGAAATATTCTTATTGAATACTTTTTTCATTACATAGTTTAATGTGCTGACAAATCACACAAAAATGTATCAACCCATGGAGGTCTGGATTTGGAGTCACACTCAAAATTAAAGTGGAAAACCACACTACAGGCTGATCCAACTTTGATGTAATGTCCTTAAAACAAGTCAAAATGAGGCTCAGTAGTGCGTGTGGCCTCCACGTGCCTGTATGACCTCCCTACAACACCTGGGCATGCTCCTGATGAGGTAGCGGATGGTCTCCTGAGGGATCTCCTCCCAGACCTGGACTAAAGCATCCGCCAACTCCTGGACAGTCTGTGGTGCAACGTGGAGTTGGTGGATGGAGCGAGACATGATGTCCCAGATGTGCTCAATTGGATTCAGGTCTGGGGAACGGGCGGGCCAGTCCATAGCATCAATGCCTTCCTCTTGCAGGAACTGCTGACACACTCCAGCCACATGAGGTCTAGCATTGTCTTTCATTCGGAGGAATCCAGGGCCAACCGCACCAGCATATGGTCTCAAGGGGTCTGAGGATCTCATCTCGGTACCTAATGGCAGTCAGGCTACCTCTGGCGAGCACATGGAGGGCTGTGCGGCCCCCCAAAGAAATGCCACCCCACACCATGACTGACCCACCGCCAAACCGGTCATGCTGGAGGATGTTGCAGGCAGCAGAATGTTCTCCACGGCGTCTCCAGACTGTCACATGTGCTCAGTGTGAACCTGCTTTCCTCTGTGAAGAGCACAGGGCACCAGTGGCGAATTTGCCAATCTTGGTGTTCTCTGGCAAATGAAAAACATCCTGCACGGTGTTGGGCTGTAAGCACAACCCACCTGTGGACGTCGGGCCCTCATACCACACTCATGGAGTCTGTTTCTGACCGTTTGAGCAGACACATGCACATTTGTGGCCTTGCTGGAGGTCATTTTGCAGAGCTCTGGCAGTGCTCCTCCTTGCACAAAGGCGGAGGTAGCGGTCCTGCTGCTGGGTTGTTACCCTCCTACGGCCTCCTCCATGTCTCCTGATGTACTGGCCTGTCTCCTGGTAGTGCCAAACCTTCTTGCCACAGCTCGCATTGATGTGCCATCCTGGATGAGCTGCACTACCTGAGCCCCTTGTGTGGGTTGTAGACTCCGTCTCATGCTACCACTAGAGTGAAAGCACTGCCAGCATTCGAAAGTGACCAAAACATCAGCCAGGAAGCATAGGAACTGAGAAGTGGTCTGTGGTCCCCACCTGCAGAATCACTCCTTTATTGGGGGTGTCTTGCAAATTGCCTAGAATTTCCATCTGTTGTCTATTCCATTTGCACAACAGCATGTGAAATGTATTGTTGATCAGTGTTGCTTCCTAAGTGGACACATTGATTTCACAGAAGTGTGATTGACTTGGAGTTACATTGTGTTGTTTAAGTGTTCCCTTTATTTTTTTGAGCAGTGTATATACACACACAAAAGTATGTGGAATCAACTATTTGTCACACCTGTTGCTGATGGGTGTATAAAATTGAGCACACCGCCATGCAATCTCCATAGACAAACATTGGCAGGGAACAGCTTTACTGAAGAGCTCAGTGACTTTCAACGTGGCACAGTCATAAGATCCCACCTTTCCAACAAGTCAGTTCATCAAATGTCTGCCCTGCTAGAGCTGCACCGGTCAACTGCAAGTGTTGTGAAGTAGAAACGTCGGAGCAACAACGGCTCAGCTGCGAAGTGGTACACCACACAAGCTCAGAACAGGACCGCTGAAGTGCATAGGGGGTAAAAAATAATCTGCCCTCGGTTGCAACTCACTACCGAGTTCCAAACTGCCTCTAGAAGCAATGTCAGCACAAGAACTGTTCGTTAGGAGAATTATGAAAGCGTTGGCTGGAGTGGTGTCAAGCTCGCTGCCATTAGAATAATGGTCTGAGGCTGTTTCATGGTTCAGGCACTTTAGTTCCAGTGAAGGGAAATCTTAACGCTACAGCATACAATTACATTCTAATCAATTATGTGCTTCCAACTTTGTGGCAACAGTTTGGGGAAGGCTCTTTCCCGTTTCAACATGACAATGCCCCTGTGCACAAAGCGAGGTCCATACAAAAATGGTTTGTCGAGATCGGTGTGGAAGAACTTGACTTGCCTACACAGAGCCCTGACCTCAACCCCGTCGAACACCTTTGGGAAGAATTGGAACGCAGACTGCAAGCCAGGCCTAATCACCCAACATCAGTGCTCGACCTCACAAATTCTTGTTGCTAAATGGAAGTAAGTCCCCACAGCAATGTTCCAACATCTAGTGGAAAACCTTCCCAGAAGAGTGGAGGCCTGTTATAGCAGCAAAGGACGGACCACCTCCATATTAATGGTCATGATTTTGGAATGAGATGTTCGACGAGCAGGTGTCCACATACACTACATGACAAAGTATTTCCATCGACTGGTATTCCCATCAATTAATAGGCTAAAAGGCATTATTTCGCAATGGGATTTTTTTTCTTCTCCTGGACAATTGGCTGGCACCAAATTTTATTTTAAAATCGGCTTTTCTATTTTAATCTGACAAAAGCCAGCTATTACCAGCTAACGGAAACCCTGGTTGAGTTACTGTAACTACATGACTAGAAGGATTACTTTTGGCTTTAGAGATGGACATCTGTAATTCCGCTCTACGCCCTCTCGTTGAACTAATGAAACCAAGATGTAAATCACTCTTAGCGAATCTAAAAGTGTCTATGAAATGTAGTTGCATGCCAACTCAGAAAAAAAGTATAACTTAGTTAATCAGCAGCACAAATATCAAAGTAAATACATTTATGAACTTCTTATAATCAATATAGGTATAATGTATGCAAGCACAAGATCACCAATTGAGTTACTCCGCTTTTGATCAAATAGAGAAAGGACTACACCAATCCAATTAAATGTAAAGTGGAAAGAGTCTTCTACAAGCTGGAATGTTGAATACAATTACATTTGTACTTACTGTACCAAGTACAACAATATCCACAGGAAAATATTTTTAATCCAACTTGTCAAGAAGCTGGTAGCTGATCTCACGTACATGCATTTACATTGTGTGCATGCTGTATACTTGCCAAGCTCGTGCACGTGGTTGTGCACATGCGTCATGGGAATCTGAAATATCAAATTTACACAAGTACTCAGACCCTTTACTCAGTACTTTGTTGAAGCACCTTTGGCAGCGATTGCCTCCTGAAGTCTTCTTGGGTATGACGCTGCAAGCTTGGTACACCTGTATTTGGGGAATTCCTCCCAATTTTCTCTGCAGATCCCCTGAAGCGCTGTCAGGTTGGATGGGAAGCATCACTGCACAGCTATTTTCAGGTCTCTCCAGAGATGTTCGATTGGGCTCTGGCTGGGCCACTCAAGGACAGAGACTTGTCCCGAAGCCACTCCTGCGTTGTCTTGGCTGTGGGTTGTTGTCCTGTTGGAAGGTGAACCTTCACCCCAGTCTGAGGTCCTGAGCACTATGGAGCAGGTTTTCATCAAGGATCTGTGTACTTTGCGCCATTCATCTTTCCCTCGATCCTGACTAGTCTCCCAATCCCTGAAAAACATCCCCACAGCATGATGCCGCCACCACACTTCACTGTATGTATGGTGCCAGATTTCATCCTGACGTGACGCTTGGCATTCAGGCCAAAGAATTCAGTCTTGGTTTCATCAGACCTGAGAATCTTGTTACTCATGGTCTGAGATTCTTTAGGTGCCTTTTGGCAAACTCCAAGACGGCGGTCATGTGCCTTTTACTGAAGAGTGGCACTACCATAAAGGCCTCATTGGTGGAGTGCTGCAGACATGGGATAACCTTCCATAAGGACAACCATCTCCACATAGGAGCACTGCAGACTGACCATCAGGTTCTTGGTCACCTCAATGACCAAGGCCCTTCTCTCCCGATTGCTCGGTTTGGCCGGGTGGCGAGCTCTAGCAACAGTATTGGTGATTCCAAACTTCTTCCATTTAAGAATGATAGGCCACTCTGTTCTTGGGGACCTATGCTGCAGAAATTGTTTGGTATCCTTCTCTAGATCTGTGCCTCTACACAATCCTGTCTCAGAGCTCTACAGACAATTTCTTCGACCTCAAGGCCTGTTTTTTTGTTGCTGTGACATGCACTGCAAACTGTGGGGCCTTAGACAGGTGTGTGTCTTGGTGGACTCAAATCAAGTTGGAGAAACAATGGAAACAGGATGCACCTGAACTCAATTGAGTCTCATAGCAAAGGGTCTGACTACTTAACTAAAATGTGACAGTTTTTTTTATTTTAATACATTTGCAAAACTTTCTACAAATTCTGTTTTCACTTTCTCATTACACAGAATACCCCATATTGAGAATTATTTTTTTAAATCCATTTTAGAATAAAGCTGTAGGGAAAAGGTGAAGGGGTATGAATACTTCCCAAATGCACTGTATATACAGGGGGTACCAGTACCGAGCCAATGTGCAGGGGTACAGGTTACACGAGGTAATCGATACATGTACAGTGCCTTGCGAAAGTATTCGGCCCCCTTGAACTTTGCAACCTTTTGCCACATTTCAGGCTTCAAACATAAAGATATAAAACTATTTTTTTGAGAAGAATCAACAACAAGTGGGACACAATCATGAAGTGGAACGACATTTATTGGATATTTCAAACTTGTTTAACAAATCAAAAACTGAAAAATTGGAAGTGCAAAATTATTCAGCCCCTTTACTTTCAGTGCAGCAAACTCTCTCCAGAAGTTCAGTGAGGATCTCTGAATGATCCAATGTTGACCTAAATGACTAATGATGATAAATACAATCCACCTGTGTGTAATCAAGTCTCCGTATAAATGCACCTACACTGTGATAGTCTCAGAGGTCCGTCAAAAGCGCAGAGAGCATCATGAAGAACAAGGAACACACCAGGCAGGTCCGAGATACTGTTGCGAAGAAGTTTAAAGCCGGATTTGGATACAAAAAGATTTCCCAAGCTTTAAACATCCCAAGGAGCACTGTGCAAGCGATAATATTGAAATGGAAGGAGTATCAGACCACTGCAAATCTACCAAGACCTGGCCGTCCCTCTAAACTTTCAGCTCATACAAGGAGAAGACTGATCAGAGATGCAGCCAAGAGGCCCATGATCACTCTGGAGGAACTGCAGAGATCTACAGCTGAGGTGGGAGACTCTGTCCATAGGACAACAATCAGTCGTATATTGCACAAATCTGGCCTTTATGGAAGAGTGGCAAGAAGAAAGCCATTTCTTAAAGATATCCATAAAAAGTGTTGTTTGAAGTTTGCCACAAGCCACCTGGGAGACACACCAAACATGTGGAAGAAGGTGCTCTGGTCAGATGAAACCAAAATTGAACTTTTTGGCAACAATGCAAAATGTTATGTTTGGCGTAAAAGCAACACAGCTCATCACCCTGAACTCACCATCCCCACTGTCAAACATGGTGGTGGCAGCATCATGGTTTGGGCCTGCTTTTCTTCAGCAGGGACAGGGAAGATGGTTAAAATTGATGGGAAGATGGATGGAGCCAAATACAGGACCATTCTGGAAGAAAACCTGATGGAGTCTGCAAAAGACCTGAGACTGGGACGGAGATTTGTCTTCCAACAAGACATTGATCCAAAACATAAAGCAAAATCTACAATGGAATGGTTCAAAAATAAACATATCCAGGTGTTAGAATGGCCAAGTCAAAGTCCAGACCTGAATCCAATCGAGAATCTGTGGAAAGAACTGAACTGCTGTTCACAAATGCTCTCCATCCAACCTCACTGAGCTCGAGCTGTTTTGCAAGGAGGAATGGGAAAAAATGTCAGTCTCTCGATGTGCAAAACTGATAGAGACATACCCCAAGCGACTTACAGCTGTAATCGCAGCAAAAGGTGGCGCTACAAAGTATTAACTTAAGGGGGCTGAATAATTTTGCACGCCCAATTTCTCAGTTTCTGATTTGTTAAAAATGTTTGAAATATCCAATAAATGTCGTTCCACTTCATGATTGTGTCCCACTTGTTGTTGATTCTTCACAAAAAAATACAGTTTATGTTTGAAGCCTGAAATGTGGCAAAAGGTCGCAAAGTTCAAGGGGGCCGAATACTTTCACAAGGCACTGTAGGTAGGGGTAAAGTGACTATGCATAGTCAATACAAATAGTCCGGGTGGCCATTTGTTAATTGTTCAGCAGTCTTATGGCTTGGGGGTAGAAACTGTTAAGGAGACTTTGGACTTGGTACGCCAGTACCGCTTGCTATGCGGTAGCAGAGAGAACAGTCTATGACTTGGGTGACTGGAGTCTGACAATTATTTAGGCTTTCCTCCAACACCACCTAGTATAGAGGTCCTGGATGGCAGGAAGCTTGGCCCCAGTGATGTACTGGGCCACACGCACTACCCTCTTTTTGAGGATCTGGGGACCCATGCCAAATCTTTTCAGTCTCCTGAGGGGGAATAGGCATTGTCGTGCCCTCTTCGACTGCCTTGGTGTGTTTGTACCATGATAGTTTGTTGGTGACGTGGACACCAAGGAACTTGAAGCTCTCGACCCACTCCACTACAGCCCTGTCGATGAGAATGGGAGGGGGGGGGGGGGGGGGGGGTGTATTTGGCACTCCTTTTCCTGTAGTCCATGATCAGCTCCTCTGTCTTGCTCACGTTGAGGGACAGGTTGCGGTCCTGGCACCACACTGCAAGGTCTCTGACCTCCTCCCTATAGGCTCTCTCATCATTGTCAGTGATCAGACCTACCACCATTGTGTCGTCAGCAAACTTAATGTGTTGGAGTCGTGCTTGGCCACGCAGTCATGGGTTAACAGGAAGTACAGGAGGGGACTAAGCACGCACCCCGAGGGGCCCCCGTGTTGAGGATCAGTGTGGCAGATGTGTTGCCTACCCTTACCACCTGGAGGGTGGCCTGTCAGGAAGTCCAGGATCCAGTTGCAGAGGGAGGTGTTTAGTCCCAGGGCTCTTAGCTTAGTGATGAGCTTAGTGGGCACAATGGTGTTGAACGCTGAGCTGTAGTCAATTACCAGCATTCTGTTGGGGCGGGAATGTGAATTGGAGTGGGTCTAGGGTTTCCGGGTAATGGTGTTGATGAACCATGACCACCGTTTCAAAGCACTTCATCAGTGCTACGGGGTGGTAGTCATTTAGGAAGGTTATCTTTGTGTTCTTGGGCACAGGGACTATAGGTGTCTGCTTGAAACATGTTTGCATTACAGACTGTCAGGGAGATTTTTAAAATGTCAGTGAAGACACTTGCCAGTTGGTCCAAGCATGCTTTGAGTACACGTCCTGGTAATCCGTCTGGCCCCACGGCCTTGTGAATGTCGGCTACAGAGAGCGTGATCACAGTCTGGAACAGCTGGTGCTCTCATGCATGCTTCAGTGTTGCTCGAAGCAAGCATAAAAAAAGGCATTTAGCCCATCTGGTAGGCTTGACCCAGGTCCAACAGTATATTCTTCGTGTAAGACTCATTGAAAAAAAAGTTGCCGTCAATAAAATGTGATTGTGTTCATTGTCCGTAGATTATACCAGCCCATACCATAATCCCACCGCCACCATTGGGTACTCTGTTCACAATGTTGACATCATCAAACCACTCGCCCACAAGACGCCATCCACTTGGCCTGCAGTTGTGAGGCCGGTTTGAAGTACTGGCAAATTGTCTTAAACGACGTTGGAGGCGGCTTATGGGAGAGAAATTAACATTAAATTCTCTGGCAACAGCTGTTGTGGACATTCCTGCAGTCAGCATGCCAATTGCATGCACCTTGGGGCCAACTTGAGACATCTGTGGCGTTGTGTTAGATTGTTGTTCAGAATACATTAGGGATGCACTGAAATTACTTGGCATTTGCGCCTAGAAATAAATAAAAGCTATCGATACCAAAAAACGAAATTTCAAAATTAGGAATTAAGCATTCTAGTACAGTTAAATAGTTGAAACACACCAAAAAGTTTGACATTTACGCATGTCCCCATTACCAGTAAGACATAATCAATCCCTATTTTTCCACGTACTTGCGGTGCTGTTTCGTTGTTCAGTCACTTCATTCTCAACCAGGATTTCATCATACATGTCAAGCAGTGAAGTTTCAGCTCTGGCGGTCCGTGGCCGCTCTTCCTCAGTGCGCACTGTCGCTGTGTCCGTTTCCATCATGTCCAGTTGTGTCTAACATTTCACGTAAACACTGTTTGTCTGTATCGAAAGTAGTGGTCATTGTACCTAGCGTCGAGCATAGTGGCGACACAGTAAAGAGGCTCAGAGAGAATGCTACCAAATTCCTTGTTCACAGTTTAGTAGAGAACTTGGAATAGTAAACCCAACGGTCGGTGTCGCCAGTTTTGTTGAGCAGGTGTTTCAATGCCATAACAGAGGGTATCATGTCTGCTGCGGGCACAGTTGATGAGCTTATTTCTCGAGTCAGTTTGAATGGAGCTAGCTAGTGTGTTCATGTTTCAAACATGTTTTTAAATGCCATTGAAATGGCAGCAGCGGTATGAAAACCAGCACATTCTTGAGCAATACGGTTTTCCTCAGTACGAAATCCTCATTGACCCACTGTGCTGTCAGACTCAGCATGCTCATAGGGCTGATATCGCTGGTCCAAATGTCAGTTGTGAAGCTAATAGCAGTGACGCCCATAGCAAGTAGATCATGGAGGTGCATTTCAACAATACTGTGTAACTCCAGTAGGGCAGCATCTGAAAAATAGCACCTACTTGGTAGTGTGTACCGGGGCTCGAGGTGCTTGACCAGTCGGCGAAAGTCATCATCCACGACAAAGAACAGGTGATTGTCAAGGGCAATGCATTCCATTATCTTGGCGTTAAAGGATTTCGCCTTTCAGTTGTCTTGCTGAAATGTTCTTACTCTTTCAAATGACTGCTCGACTTGTTGACTGCTCGTTCCACACAGCAGACATTGTGGGCTAGGTTAAGAATGCTGTGTTGCACATGTAGCACAATGTTTTTTTGTGACATGTCATCTACCTACGTTATATAGGTATGCACGTCAGCTTTGACATCGGTTTTGCACATTAGTGTAAAACTAGACATTGGGCCGATGTTGGCATTTTTAGCAAATATCGGTTGATTCTGATATGCTTACCGGTATCGTACATCCCTAGTGTACATAATTGCCATTTCCTGTTGCTGCAGAATTATTTTCCTGATGTAGCAAACTAGTCCAAATTAAGATTATACATATGTATGATCTTCAAAATGTTGGTGATCATGTGTCCTTTTACATGGAAATGACCCTCTTAGAAAAAAGGGTTCTGCAGCTGTCGCAATGAACTCTTTTTGGTTCCAGGTAGAACTCTTTTGGATTCCCTCTGTAGAAATGAGACATATGGAATTGTGTTGTGACAAAACTGCACATTTTAGTGACCTTTTATTGTCCCCAGCACAAGGTGCACCTGTGTAATGATCACGTTTAAAACCTCTTGATACTACCCATCCCGGATCCGGGAGCGTAATCATCGACTGACACTAATTAGCATAACGCAACGGACATAAATATTACTAGAAAATATTCCTATTCATGAAAATCACAAGTGAAATATATTGAAACACAGTTTCGCCTTTTGTTAATCACCCTGTCATCTCAGATGTTCAAAATATGCTTTACAGCCAAAGCAAGACAAGCATTTGTGGAAGTTTATTGATAGCCTAGCATAGCATTATGTCCAGCTAGCAGCAGGTAACTTGGTCACGAAAATCAGAAAAGCAATCAATTTAAATCGTTTACCTTTGATGAGCTTCGGATGTTTTCACTCACGAGACTCCCAGTTAGATAGCAAATGTTCCTTTTTTCCAAAAATAATATTTTTGTAGGCGAAATAGCTCCGTTTGTTCCTCACGTTTGGCTGAGAAATCAACTGGAAATTGCGGTCACGACAACGCCGAAACTAGCTCCATAATAGCGACAGAAACATGGCAAACGTTGTTTATAATCAATCCTCAAGATGTTTTTCAAATATCTATTCGATAATATATCCACCGGAACAATTGGTTTTTCAGTAGGAGCGAAAGGAAAAATGGCTACCTCTGTATTTTACGCGAGAATCACTCAGAGCCATCAGGTGACCACTTACACAATGTAGCCGCTTACGGGTATTCTTCAACATAAAGGCGTAAATGCTGTAGACACCTTGGGGAATACGTAGAAAAAGTAATCTGGTTGATAGCCCATTCACTGCTCAATAAGGACGCATCGGAACACAGAGCTTTCAAAACATGAGTCACTTCCGGATTGGATTTCTCTCATACTTTCACCTGCAATATCAGTTCTGTTATACTCACAGAAAATATGTTTACAGTTTTGGAAACTTTAGAGTGTTTTATATCCTAAGCTGTCAATTATATGCATATTCTAGCATCTTGTCCTGACAAAATATCCTGTTTACTTTGGGAACCTTATGTTTCCAAAAATGAAAATACTACCCCCTAGTCACAACAGGTTTTAAATCAGCTTCTTGATATGCCACACCTGTCAGGTGTAACCCAAAAGGATCTACCTGGAACCAAAAAGGGGTTATTCAAAGGGTTATCCTATGGGGACAACCAAAGAACCCTTTTTGGTTCTAGATAGAACCTTTATACTGAACAAAAATATAAACGCAACAATTCCAAAGTTTTTACTGAATTGCATTTCAGATAAGGAAATCAGTCAATTTAAATAAATTAACTAGGCCCTAATCTATGGATTTCACATGACTGGGAATACAGATATCTGTGACCAACAGATGCACATCTTTTTTTTTGTAAGTTAGGGGTGTGGATCAGAAAACCAGCCAGTATCTGGTGTGACCACCATTTGCCTCATACAGCGTAACACATCGCATAGAGTTGATCAGAGTCCTTTGCATAGAGTTGAGCAGACTGTTGATTGTGGCTTGTGGAATGTTGTCCCACTCAATGTCTGCGCGAAGTTGCTGGATATTGGCGAGAACTGGAACATGCTTTTGTACACGTCGATCAAGAGGTTCCTAATCATGCTCAATGGGTGACATTTCCGGTGAGTATGCAGGCCTTGGAAGAACTGGGCCATTTTCAGCTTTCAGGAATTGTGTACAGATCCTTGCGACATGGGGCCGTGCTTTACCTGAAACATGAGGGAACGGTGGCGGATGAATGGCACAATAATGGGCTTCAGGAGCTCATCACAGCATCTGTGCATTCAAATTGCCATTGATAAAATGCAATTGTGTTCATTGACCATAGCTTATGCCTGCCCATACCCCCAACATGGGCACTTTGTTCACAATGTTGACATCAGAAAACCGCTCGCCCACACTACGCCGTCTGCCTGGTGCAGTTGAAAACGGCCTTCATCCGTCAAGAGCACACTTCTCCAGCCTGCCAGTGCCCATAGAATAGAGGTCGACAGATTTAAAATCGGCATGGCCGATTAATTAGGGCAGATTTCAAGTGTTCATAAAAATCAGTAATCTGCATTTTTGGACACCAATTATGTCCGATTACATTGCACTCTACGAGGAGACTGCGTGGCAGGCCTGTTATGCAAGTGCAGCAAGGTGCCATGGTAAGGTGCTAGCTAGCATTAAACTTATCTTAACATAATCACTAGTTAACTACACATGGTTGATGATATTACTAGTTTATCTAGCTTGTCCTGCGTTGCATATAATCAATGCGGTGTCTGTTAATTTGTCATTGAATCACAGCCTACTTCGCCAAACGGGTGATTTGCGAAAAAAAGCAATATGTACCTAACCATAAACATCAATGCCTTTCTTAAAATCAATACACAAGTATATATTTTTAAACCTGCATATTTAGTTAATATTGCCTGTTAACATTACATTTATTTTAACTAGGGTAATTGTGTCACTTCTCTTGCGTTCTGTGCAAGCAGAGTCAGGGAATATGCAGCAGTTTGGGCCTCCTGGCTCGTTGCGAACTGTGTGAAGACCATTTCTTCATAACAAAGAACGTAATTAAATTTGCCAGTGTAAGAATGTAGCTGTGTAAGTAAAGGCAGATACACTTAGTACTCTAAGGCATGCCGCATTTTCTAACTGTAGAGAGCATCAAGGCTGATAGTTTGAGCAGATGTTGTGCCCTATATATTTTTATTTATTTAACTTAGGCAAGTCAGTTAAGAACAAATTCTAATTTACAATGACAGCCTAGATAGGATACTGCAAACGACTTATTACTAATGACGAGGCTTAACTGCCTTGTTCAGGGGCAGAACGACAGATGTTTACCTTGTCAGCTCCGGATTCGATTTCTAGCAACATTTCGGTTACTGGCCCAACGCTCTAACAACTAGGCTAACAGCCACCCATGTAGTCCTTCATGTTATGTAGCCTCAGAAAATGATCACGTTTGTATTATGTCCCAAAAAGAAAGAAAAAAAAACAGCAAACGACTTATTACTAATGACAGCCAGTATCCTATCAATATTGGCACTTACGTGCACTTAGGCTATAGCAAATGCTACATGTTTAGGTATCTAATAGGCCTTTTGTTATTGAAACAAGTCTTAGGTGATGTCCAATGCATAGCAAGATTTTAATTTGGGATAATATCGTGATGACCGTCTGGGCGCGATAATTCGTGTTCGCTGACTAACCGGTTTCATGCTCACGTTTAAATTAATGCAGCGACATGAACAGTTGATGATATTGATATGATATTAACAGTTCATTGTGTTTACATATAGCCACCGCGTACGACAGGCACCGCCAAGTACATGGGAGTATCGATAGCCTACTACAAACCTGTTTGCACACCATTGTTTGCAACGTTCAATACATTAAATACCCAGTCTAAGGTTTGTCCCACGACCGTACTCGCAAGTATTTTTTCTAAACAGCACATCGGTACACGGTGGTGAAAATAACATTCACTTACCTAGAAAAATGGTGCATAGGGAGAGACACGGACAGTAATGCAGCACCAACGTTAAATAGGGCACGTCTTAAAATACATATTTAAGTCAAGAGAGAATCCGTATTGCTTAAAAAATAAGCTGCATTCATTATTTTCCTCGGACGGAGCAAGCTTGAAAAAAGTCACTCTCCGAGATCTTTTCGCATTTGGAAGCCGTAGTCAGGAAATGTGATGTCATGGCTTTATATTGCTCTCGCCTCCGAGTCCCCGCGCTCTCATTGGGGCAGCCAATGTCCGTGTGGTCCTTATCATATTTTGAAAACTAACCAAAACTAACCATCTTAGTCAATTTAAAAATAATAATAATTACAGTACATCCCGTGGCAATATTATGTTGTTATACTAAATTCATGCCTACTATCCTATACTATATGTACACTCTATTACAGCCTACTATAAAGCATACTAGCCTATACTATACTATTTTGTCCCCTTTGAGATGATATCCAAGTGGGGTAAATGCTAAGAAAGTCCTGTGCTCCAGTCATTGTGATTTATTTCTCACTATGTAATTATCTGTTTTACCAGGTAATTTCCTGTGTCTAACCTCCAGACATACACCACCGTTCAAAAGTTTTGGGTCACTCAGAAATGTCCTCATTTAATTTTTTTTTTTTAAAAGTCCATTAAAATGACAGCAAATTGATCAGAAATACAGTGTAGACATTGTTACTTTTGTAAATGACTATTGTAGCTGGAAACAGCAGATTTTTGCTTTTTTAAATGGAATATCTACATAGGCGTACAGCGGCCCATTATCAGCAACCATCACACCTGTGTTCCAATGGCATGTTGTGTTAGCTAATCCAAGTTCATCATTTTAAAAGGCTAATTGATCATTAGAAAACCGACTCCGGTATGTTGGCCTTCTAGGCAGAGTTGCAAAGAAAAAGCCATATCTCAGACTGGCCAATAAAAAGAAAAGATTAAGATGGGCAAAAGAAGAGACACTGGACAGAGGTACTCTGCCTAGAAGGCCAGCATCCCGGAGTCACCTCTTCACTGTTGACGTTGAGACTGGTGTTTTGCGGGTACTACTAGCTATGCTAACATAATTCCAAAATAGTTTTTAATGATCAATGAGCCGTTTTAAAATGATAAACTTGGATTAGCTAACACAATGTGCCATTGGAACACAGGAGTGATGGTTGCTGATAATGGGCCTCTGCACGCCTATGTAGATGCTCCATAAAAAATCAGCCGTTTCCAGCAACAATTGTCATTTACAACATTAACAATATCTACACTGTATTTTTGATCAATTTTATGTTATTTTAATAGACAGAAAATGTGCTTTTCTTTCAAAAACAAGGACATTTCTGAGTGACCCCAAATTTTTTAACGTTGGTGTACTTTTGACAAATAGAAGTCTGTGGTTTGATCATTTGACCCTGTGCACATATAGAACTAAAATGGCACTGGAGAGGAAGGCAGACGTTTTACGTGCCCCCAACCGATTGTGTTTTTTTTTGTTTGTTTATTTGCGTTGTTTGTAACTTATTTTTTTTAAACTTATTTTGTACATAATGTTGCTGCTTCCGACTCTTATAACCGGAAATAACTTCTAGACATCAGGACTGCGATTACTAACCACGGACTGGCAGAATCCTTTTTTTCCTTTCACGAGTCTGACGAGCATGATGCGAAGGATATACTGCTTTCTCGGGAACAGGCCCAGATCCCCATGATTTGCGCGAAGGGGAGGCAGCGATAATGGGGTCGAAGTGCGGGCTGCCTTCTAAGAATTCATAGGCAATCGAATAAACCCCCACTTCCTTCCATTCTGCTACCAAACCTGCAATCTTTGGAGAATAATATCGATGACCTAAGCGGAAGATTAAACTACCAACGGGACATTAAAAACCGTAATATCTTATGAATCAAAGAGTTGTGGCTGAACGATGACACTATCAACATACAGCTGGCTGGTTATACGCTGTACCGGCAGGATAGAACAGCGGCGTCAATTAAGACAAGGGGTGGCGGACTATGTATTTTCGTAAATAACAGCGGGTGCACGATATCTAAGGAAGTCTCAAGCTATTGCTCGCCTGAGGTAGAGTGTCCCATGACAAGCTGTAGACCACACTACCTACCTAGAGAGTTTTCATCTGCATTTTTCGTAGCTGTTTACATACAGTGCCTTGCGAAAGTATTCGGCCCCCTTGAACTTTGCGACCTTTTGCCACATTTCAGGCTTCAAACATAAAGATATAAAACTGTATTTTTTTTGTGAAGAATCAACAACAAGTGGGACACAATCATGAAGTGGAACGACATTTATTGGATATTTCAAACTTTATTAACAAATCAAAAACTGAAAAATTGGGCGTGCAAAATTATTCAGCCCCTTTACTTTCAGTGCAGCAAACTCTCTCCAGAAGTTCAGTGAGGATCTCTGAATGATCCAATGTTGACCTAAATTACTAATGATGATAAATACAATCCACCTGTGTGTAATCAGGTCTCCGTATAAATGCACCTGCACTGTGATAGTCTCAGAGGTCCGTCAAAAGCGCAGAGAGCATCATGAAGAACAAGGAACACACCAGGCAGGTCCGAGATACTGTTGTGAAGAAGTTTAAAGCCGGATTTGGATACAAAAAGATTTCCCAAGCTTTAAACATCCCAAGGAGCACTGTGCAAGCGATAATATTGAAATGGAAGGAGTATCAGACCACTGCAAATCTACCAAGACCTGGCCGTCCCTCTAAACTTTCAGCTCATACAAGGAGAAGACTGATCAGAGATGCAGCCAAGAGGCCCATGATCACTCTGGATGAACTGCAGAGATCTACAGCTGAGGTGGGAGACTGTCCATAGGACAACAGTCGTATATTGCACAAATCTGGCCTTTATGGAAGAGTGGCAAGAAGAAAGCCATTTCTTAAAGATATCCATAAAAAGTGTCATTTAAAGTTTGCCACAAGCCACCTGGGAGACACACCAAACATGTGGAAGAAGGTGCTCTGGTCAGATGAAACCAAAATTGAACTTTTTGGCAACAATGCAAAACGCTATGTATGGCGTAAAAGCAAAACAGCTGAACACACCATCCCAACTGTCAAACATGGTGGTGGCAGCATCATGGTTTGGGCCTGCTTTTCTTCAGCAGGGACAGGGAAGATGGTTAAAATTGATGGGAAGATGGATGGAGCCAAATACAGGACCATTCTGGAAGAAAACCTGATGGAGTCTGCAAAAGACCTGAGACTGGGACGGAGATTTGTCTTCCAACAAGACATAACATAAAGCAAAATCTACAATGGAATGGTTCAAAAATAAACATATACAGGTGTTAGAATCGCCAAGTCAAAGTCCAGACCTGAATCCAATCGAGAATCTGTGGAAAGAACTGAAAACTGCTGTTCACAAATGCTCTCCATCCAACCTCACTGAGCTCGAGCTGTTTTGCAAGGAGGAATGGGAAAACATTTCAGTCTCTCGATGTGCAAAACTGATAGAGACATACCCCAAGCGACTTACAGCTGTAATCGCAGCAAAAGGTGGCGCTACAAAGTATTAACTTAAGGGGGCTGAATAATTTTGCACGCCCAATTTTTCAGTTTTTGATTTGTTAAAAAAGTTTGAAATATCCAATAAATGTCGTTCCACTTCATGATTGTGTCCCACTTGTTGTTGATTCTTCACAAAAAAATACAGTTTTATATCTTTATGTTTGAAGCATGAAATGTGGCAAAAGGTCGCAAAGTTCAAGGGGGCCGAATACTTTCGCAAGGCACTGTACCTACATACCACCACAGTCAGAGCCTGGCACTAAGGCAGCACTGAATGAGCTGTATTCCACCATAATCAAACAAGAAAATGCTCACCCAGAGGTGGCGCTCCTAGTAGCCGGGGACTTTAATGCAGGGAAACTTAAATCCATTTTACCAAATTTCTATCAGCATGTTAAATGTGCAAACAGAGAAAAAATTCTGGACCACCTTTACTCCACACACAGAGACGCATAAAAAGCTCTCCCTCGCCCTCGCCCTCCATTTGGCAAATCTGACCATAATTCTATCCTCCTGATTCCTGCTTACAAGCAAAAATTAAAGCAGGAAGCACCAGTGACTAGATCGATAAAAAAGTGCTCAGATGAAGCAGATGCTAAGCTACAGAACTGTTTTGCTAGCACAGACTGGAATATGTTCCGTAATTCCTCTGATGGCATTAAGGAGTACACCACATCAGTCATTGGCTTCATCAATAAGTGCCTCGATGACGTCGTCCCCACAGTGACAGTATGTACAAACCCTAACCAGAAGCCATAGATTAAAAGCTACCACTTTCAAGGAGCAGGACTCTAACCCGGAAGCTTATAAGAAATGCCGCTATGCCCTCCAACGAATCATCAAACTGGAAAAGCATCAATACAGGACAAAAATCGAATCGTACTACACTGGCTCTGACGTACGTCGGATGTGGCAGGGCTTGCAAACCATTAGAGACTACAAAGGGAAGCACAGCCGCAAGGCACTACAGAAGGTAGTGTGAACGGCCCAGTACATCACTGGGGCCAAGCTTCCTGCCATCCAGGACCTCTATACCAGGCGGTGTCAGAGGAAGGCCCTAAAAATAGTCAAAGACTCCAGCCACCCTCGTCATAGACTGTTCTCTCTCAAGTGGTGTCGAAGCACCAAGTCTAGGTCCAAGAGGCTTCGAAACAGCTTCTACCCCCAAGCCACAAGACTCCTGAACATCTAATCAAATGGCTACCCAGACTATTTGCATTGCCCCCCCTTCTTTTACATCGCTGCTACTTTCTGTTATCATCTATGCATAGTCACTTTAATAACTCTACCTACATACTACCTCAACTAACCGGTGTCCCTGCACACTGACTCTGTACTGGTACCCCCCTTTATATAGTCTCGCTATTGTTATTTTAATGCTGCTCTAAATTACTTGTTACTTTTATTTCTTATTCTTATCCGTATTTTTTTAAACCTCGTTGTTGGTTAGGGGCTCGTAAGTAAGCATTTCACTGTAAGGTCTACCTACACCTGTTGTATTCGGCGCATGTGACAAATAAAATTTGATTTGATGTAGATGCACAATTGTATATCATGTACATTATGAACCTACTCAAGCCTCAAGGGAGTTTGCTACATCTGCTTTGAGAGAGTTGCTGAGTTGAGAGAGTTAGAAATGGAGGAGATATAAGAGGTAGGATAAGGTTTTTATTATGGCTAGTCCAGTGGAGGCTGCTGAGGGGAGGACGGCTCATAATATTGTCTGGAATGGAGACAATGGAATGGCATCAAACACATCAAAGACCATGTGGTTGATATCACTCCATTGACTCCATTCCAGCCATTATTATGAGCCGTCCTCCCCTCAGCAGCCTCCACTGGGCTAGTTAGTTCCTAATGGCATTTTCCCCATACAATAACAGGACAGACTTATTCCCATCCTGCATCCTTTCATCTCCAGAATAACCACTAATAAACACTACCCAGCATATGTGTCTAATCAACCTCAAGGGAATAAAAACAAGGGAAGTACATCAACTTCCTAGATACCGCTTACTTTCACAACAATTGTTAACAACAGGTCCAGCATGCATGCAATATGTCCTGAGTCTAAATGGTACAGTCCTGAGCCGTTTTTGTTAAGGAGACCTCATGTGACGTAAAAGAGACACACCAACATCACAGCAGACCTCAGTTCAAATATTATTTGAAATCTTTTAAAAGCTTTGAGCCTGCCTGGAGTGCCAGGTGAGCAGGGTTTTTACCTTTAAGACTTTTCTATTGTTCCATTGCAACAGGCAAGATCAAATGAAGCACAGCTAAAATATTTGTTATTATTTCAAATATTATCAGTACCAAGGTTTGCAACACAGTAAGGCTGTGATGGACACAGTAGCAGTCTTTCACAGTATCCAATGTGAGTAGTGGTTGATGTTTATTATGGTGATTTCCATAAGTAGGACAGATGTCCCAAGGTTCCGTAAACAGGAAACAGATACACTGTATTCTGGCTTCCTCTCAGAGCGACAGGGTCAATACTTACCCCTGTCTGAGGCCTAAAAATACCTGACTTCAGGAAATTATGACATTGTGCTACTACAGTGCATTACACTGTCCTGACATCATTGTACATATTAATTTACAAATATGCTAGGTAGGCATCTGAAGTTAAATACCAAAGTTAAATGACAGTGGCCAGTTAAACA
The DNA here is from genome assembly GCF_013265735.2 of Oncorhynchus mykiss. Taxonomy (NCBI): domain Eukaryota; kingdom Metazoa; phylum Chordata; class Actinopteri; order Salmoniformes; family Salmonidae; genus Oncorhynchus; species Oncorhynchus mykiss. Next base: position 64,528,085 of record NC_048571.1, on the reverse strand, counting down.
AAACCAAAAATGGTTTTGTTTACAGAAGATAGCCGTATTTGGTAAAAGACCAAGTCCATATTATGGCAAGAACAGCTGAAATAAGCAAAGAGAAATTACAGTACATCATTACTTTAAGGCATGAAGGTCAGTCAGTATGGAACATTTCAAGTTTCTTCAAGTGCAGTCGTAAAAACCATCAAGCTCTATGATGAAACTGGCTCTCATGAGGACCGCCACAGGAATGGAAGACCCAGAGTTATTTCTGCTGCAGAGGATAAGTTCATTAGAGTCAACAGACATCTCAACATCAACTGTTCAGAGGAGACTGTCTGAATCAGGCCTTCATGGTCAAATTGCTGCAAGAAAACACTAGTAAAGGACACCAATAAGAAGAAGAGACTTGCTTGGGCCAAGAAACATGAGCAATGGACATTAGATCGGTGGAAATTTGTCCTTTGGTATCGAGTCCAAATTTGAGATTTTTGGTGTCTTTGTGAGACACGGTGTGGGTGAACGGATGATCTCTGCATCTGTATTTCCCACTGTAAAGCATGGAGGAGGAGATGTTATCGTGTGGGGGTGCTTGCTCCTGACACTGTCTGTGATTTATTTTGAATTCAAGGCACACATAACCAGCATGGCTACCACAGCATTCTGCAGCGATATGCCATCCAATCTGGTTTGGGCTTAGTGGGACTATCATTTGTTTTTCAACAGGACAATGACCCAACACACGTCCAGGCTGTGTAAGGGCTATTTTACCAAGAATGAGAGTGATGGAGTGCTGCATCAAATGACCTGGCCTCCACAGTCCCCCGACCTCAACCAAATTGACATGGTTTGGGATGAGTTGGACCGCAAAGTGAAGGAAGAGCAGCTAACAAGTGCTCAGCATATGTGGGAATTCCTTCAAGACTGTTGGAAAAGCATTCCAGGTGTAGCTGGTTGAGAAAATGCTAAGAGTGTGCAAAGCTGTCATCAAGGCAAAGGGTGAAATATATTTAGATTTGTTTAACACTTTTTTGGTTACTACATGATTCCATGTGTTATTTAATAGTTTTGATGCCTTCACTATTATTCTACAATGTAGAAAATAGTACAAATAAAGAAAATCCCTTGAATGAGTAGGTGTTTCTAAAACGTTTGACCAGTAGTGTACCCATTGATTCTTAAAGAATATAATTTCAAGATGCCTCATAGCCCATCAGAACCCAAACTATAAACTTGTTAATTTGTTTGAAAACAATGTAAGTGTAAACCAACCCTGTAGAGAATCAAAACATGGTTAAAACTATCATTTTGATATCATGGATGGTCTGCCCTTTTATCCATAGCTCTGCCCATGATTTGAGAGTGGTTACATTTCTCCAGTCCCAGCCGGCAGCTGTTTACCAGAACAGTGGTGAGGTGTCCACTTTGTAATTTGTTAAACGCATATTGCCCTTTTAATACCTTTATGAGTTTATTACAACTGTCTTACCACACCATAACAAACAAATTAAGGACTTACATTTTTAGTTTCAACTGATGTCAAAAGACAAAAAGAAGCAATTATATCATATATTTTTTTCTCCTCAGCTCTATTTTGCTCATATCTAGCCTATTCTATTCTTTGCTCAGCTCTATTTTGCGTAGCTCTTCTATTTTATTATGCTCAGAGGTAGTCCTATTCTGTTCTAGCATTTTCGTTCACTATTAAGTGATGGCATTTTGAGAACTGTTTCAAAGGACAAACGTTTATGATGCGAATAAGAGTTGATAGATATTTTATTATATTCTGCTCAGATCTATTCTATTGTAGAGCATTTTATCATTTTTGCCCAACAAAACCTTCACTACCTCGACCATAGGAGTTTTGTACTGGGGGTTTCATTTCAGAACACTACTCTGGAGGACGAGACTACTTTGCACTCAATAGTTTACATCTCTTCCCCGAAAGTTTCTGTGGAGGAAGGATAGACTTTTACCAGTAGACAATTGGGTAAAAAGCTGTCAATCTGTTACCGCCCCAAAACACCGGAATTACGAGATGGGACAACGCAGACTGTATCTCAACTAAAAAGACAAAGGATAAACAGCAACATTTGCCAGGTATAGTCGCAATGCAATTTAAAACAAACAAAATCTGAAGTTATTTTGTGTGGAACGACGCTCTGATGTGACCACTTTGGGGCGCTGTCGACAGATTCCTTACGGACGGGGTCGTGTTGACTTGCGCTATATGACCTAGGGACAGGAATGGGGTTTATCGCTAATGAGTGGACTGAAGAAGTGGGATAGGGGTTGATAACTTATTAAATGGTTATTAAATATGTATAGCATATAGGCTTTATGTCAATCAATCATCTGTAGGCCTATTCCTAGTAGGGAATAGTAAGTAACATGTCACATTGTTGCGGGTTAGCCAACCTGGACTCCGCGGCCGAAGTGTGGCCTATAGTCAACGTAGATTAGTCTTTGAGGCGAGGGCAGGCGGGGGTCCCTATACGCCTAATGGTTAACTCAGTGTTGCAGAAAAATATGAGGAGAGAAAGTCTGTTTTGAAAGTTATTGTCTGCTACATTTGCCACGTAATTATTGATGCTATTGAATTATTTTATTTTACCTCATTGTTCAGTTGTAGGCTAACAAATAAGAGATGGTTTTATAAATCAAGTTTTAGTAAGTAGCCCAGACTTTTAATGCTTCCTAAGTACTAGTGGCTATTCTCTAGATTAAAACTGATTACAGCAGCATGCCAACTAGAGTGTAGATATATTTTGATTTAATATGTGTTTCACGGGTGATTGTGTGACTGGTTGCCATTATGATAAAAGTCCAGATTCTGGGATACATCTGTTGTTTTTTTGTATTTTTTGTCTTATAGATTTCCATTTTTCATCTGGCAGACGTGTTCCATTGTCCTTGAGAGCGGTACCCCCCCGCCGCACACTGCTCCTCTCTCCAGCTGTCACTTGAACCTCCTTTTCCTTCTGCCCCCCACTCTCAACACCCCCCACCCTCAATTTCCCCAACAACCCCCTCACGGATACACAGCCCCGATGGCAGGGCGCCCATCCCGACCCAGTGGCCAGCCCCAGTCCAGTAAGGTGAGCCAGTTTAAATTGGTTCTACTGGGGGAGACATCAGTGGGGAAGTCCAGCCTGCTGCTGCAGTTTGTCAAAGGCCAGTACCAGGACTTCGGGGAGAGCACCATTGGGGGTAGAGTACCAACTATACACCAGAATACTCTCCTCTGTAGACCAATATGGCTTCTTCTTCAGGTCATTTTTTTCAGACTTTTACATCTGGTCATCGGACCTCCTCCTTTCTGTTTGTCCATATGATAACATTTTCCACAGACTTGTTCACATTTTGCACACTTTTCCTCTATCGTTCTTTTCTATCTGACCCACAAGGTTTTCTTTTTCCTCAATCTACGTATCCGTTAACTCCTCTCACTACTATTTTGTAGGCTAAAGCATCTCCCATGTTCTCTTCTCTCAGCGGCCTTTTTGACTCAGATGGTGAGTGTGGACAGTGCCATGGTGAAGTTTGAGATCTGGGACACGGCTGGTCAGGAACGCTACCACAGCCTGGCACCTATGTACTACAGAGGAGCTCAGGCAGCCATAGTGGTCTATGACATTACCAACACAGTATGTACATCTTAGATGATAACATATCCCTCTCCTTTATCAAATGCTCCATCTCCCCCTTTATCTCGCTCTCGCTCTCATCCCCTCTCACAATCCTCCTGTCCAGCCCTTCTCCTTTCTGCACAATGACTCCTATCTCATCCTCTCACTTTTTCCACTCATATGTAGTGAAGTCTTCCACCAACAATGCTTGTTGGTCAGTTAATTAGCGTCAGTTAATTATTATCTCCAGAAATTTCGCAATATCCTACATTTACACTATACCACTTGGGCACAGGTTTGAGCCAGCTGTTTGAGAAGGACATGCATTTCAGGCTAGTATATCTTCCCTGTTCCTTCTGGCCATATCTGATCTTTATTTTCTGCTCTGGATAGGAGACCTTTGTACGAGCCAAAGCCTGGGTGAGCGAGCTCCAGAAACAGGCCAGTACAAACATGGTGATAGCCTTAGCGGGCAACAAAGCCGATTGGTCTGCTAACAGAGCGGTGGAGTATACGGTAGGCTCCTGTGTGTATACCTCACACCCAAGATAGTGAGATAATGGCCAAATGCTTGTGCAGTGATGTGTGTGTGTGTGTAGCAGGTCTGTATGTCTGTTGTGTTTTTTCAGGATGGTCAGGGTTATGCTGCTGACAACAGTCTTCTCTTCATGGAGACCTCTGCCAAGACAGCCATGAATGTCAACAACCTCTTCCTGGCCATAGGTGAGTCACATCTGACACGCCATCATCCAAATTCATAGTGTTGAAATGGGCTAATGGAGATGTCACTGACTTTCTTTCTCGAGGGCTTCCATATTTAATGTTATGTACTTGTTATCAATCAAAATGAATCATAACACAATTCCTAACAGAGCATTTGTTTTTGCTATGGATAGTTTACTCCTTACCTTGACACATCTAAGGGATAATGTCCCTCTGTATCCACAAGAGGGTGATAAAACCTCGCTGTACACCCAAATATGAGCAGCGGTCTCCTTGTGTATACCATTGCCATCTCAACTATAAGCAACACATACTATAATTGTTCTAAGTGGTATACAGTACCATGATTTGTTGTCTCTCTTTTTTCTAGCCAAGAAACTGCCCAAGAGTGAGCCACTGGGTGGAGTAGCTGGCAGTGCTGGGGTTCGAGGAGGACCTCCAGTGGACCTCAGACAGCCTACCCAGACCAGCCCTGCCCAGTGCTGTGGAAACTGAGGAAGGATGGGGGAGAAGAGAAGCAAGCTCACATCTGAGGGAGGAGGGAAGTTTAAAGAGATTTTCCAGACAAAAGAAAGGAGCGTAAAAGAGAGAAGTGTAGCATGCAAATGAGTTAAAGGAATGATAAGGGACAAATACACTGAGTGTACAAAACATTAGGAACTCCTTCCTAATATTGAGTTGCACCCACCCAACTGTTCAAGCTATGTCATGGAAAGAGCAGGTGTTCTTAATGTTTTGTATACTCAGTGTATGTAGATCAATGGGAGAAAAACACACACTACAATAAGATGAACTTCTATTAAAGTTATCACTTCCCAACATGTTTTTGTCAACTCGGCACTACTGGACAGCCAGATAAAATACACTTACTGTATGGTCTGTACCTTTCCAAATTTTCGTGGGTTTATTTGATATTATGAAAATAAATTTAATTATGTTGAAATACAGACTGCGTTGTCCCACCTCGATGTTTACACTCAGCAGTTATCCCAGTACTAGAAACTAAGGCCAAATGAACACGTGGTGTGGGGTTATGAAGTTCTTGGCAAATGCTGCCAATCTGAGGACACAAACAGGAAGTGACATCACATTGGTCTTTCAGGCGGTGCGGTCACACTAGGCCAAAGCGATTAAAACAGAGGTGGAGGCCAAACGTCTGTTTGCACAAAGCACAGATCATTTCTGAGAACACATGGTCAAAGCTCCCAGCAGTCCCTCCTATGACTGCATATCAAATAGCTTTAATCCATGTTCATTTGCCTCTCAATCTTAGTTGGACATTTATATTATCAGCTCTGCTGTACAGTTCCTGAGCCTCTCATGTAGTCCCTAAAAGAGGAAGTGACATCAAATGTAAAAAAAAATATCCTTTACTAATAAATGTGCAATACTAAAGGTGTACTCAGCTGGCCTGTACTATAGGAACGTTTTCTATGTTGTAGTTAGAAATAGAATGTATAGAACCATGTACAGTACAGGTAACCCTAATGTTACAGACTGTTCACCGGTGATGGTTGAACAAAATTATTGGCCAATTGCATAGAGATGGTGATAAAAACAGTGGAACTAAGACAATGAGAAGATCATTTCTTGTGGTTTGACAAAATCAATGTCCTTTATCCGATTTGTCTCTTTTGTTTCTGTCCTGTTTTAATTACCACAGACGCATTGCTCACTGCAAATATTACTGTGTTATAGTTTCATAGAATTCCCTGGCTGTGTATTGTTTTATAAACACAAAGTATATATTTGCCTAATGGTGTTCCAATATAGCATCATAAAAGGCACTATATGCCCACTGGATCTCATTTCAAGTCTTGTATTATCAAGCTTTTTATAACAGTGTGCATTGCCCATGTATGCATATCCTATATCGCAGTCTCAATGTCTTGTTTTAAAATGTTTACAAATAAGTGCCTTTCTTTTTTAATCTTTAATTGTTTGTTGGTCTATTCATGTGCAGTTTGATAATACATAATTGATGTGATAAGATAACATGTTGTAAGATGAAATATTTTATACACCTGTACATTTCTCTATTTCTTCTTTAAAATAATCAAATTCATTCTAAAAATACATACAATTTCTTATTAGATAACTATTTGGCGAAAACATGATGATAAAGCATAAGCATTACCTCTCAGGAAGGAATATAGCGTATTTTTTGTGAAACATTTATTTGTGCCATTTTAGAGCATGTCACATGATTATTTATTTTTATTTAACCTTTATTTAACTAGGCAAGTCAGTTAAGAACAAATTCTTAATTTCAATGACAGCCTAGGAACAGTGAGTTAGTTAACTGCCTTGTTCAAAGGCAGAACGACAGATTTTTACCTTGTCAGCTTAGGGATTCGATCTCGGCTAAATAGTGGTTAGCAGTAAATCCTGTTTGCAAGTGCAAACCACAAGACTAGTTGTGCAAACCTACTGCAGCATGCTTCTGCTAATGTATCACACAATTTGTGCTAAGTATAGAAATAATTTTGTATTAAAGATACAGCTAGCACTGCGATGCAGTGCCTTAGACCACTGCGCCACCCGGGAGGCCTTCCACTGTATCTTTTCTGAGCTCCATGGGGCGACGCACAATTGGCCTAGCGTCATCCGGGTTAGGGAGGGTTTGGCCGGTAGGGATATCCTTGTCTCATCGCGCACTAGCGACTCCTGTGGTGGGCCGGGCGCAGTGCACGCTGAACAGGTCGCTAGGTGCACGGTGTTTCCTCCGACAGAATGGTGCAGCTGGCTTCCGGGTTGAAGGCGCGCTGTGTTAAGAAGCAGTGCGGCTTGGTTGGGTTGTGTTTCGGAGCACACATGTCTCTCCCGAGCCCGTACGGGAGTTGTAGCGATGAGACAAGACAGTAACTACTAACAATTGGATACCACGGAATTGGGGAGAAAAACGGGGGGTAAAAATTAATTTAAAAAAATAAAAAGATACAGTTGAAGTCGGAAGTTTACATACACTTAGGTTGGAGTCATTAAAACTAGTTTTTCAACCACTCCACAAATTTCTATAGTTTTGGCAAGTCGGTTAGAACATCTACTTTGTGCATGACACAAGTCATTTTTCCAGCAATTGTTTACAGACAGATTATTTCACTTATACTTCACTGTATCACAATTCCAGTGGGTCAGAAGTTTACAGACACTAAGTTGACTGTGCCTTTAAACAGCTTAAAAATGCCAGAAAATGATGTAATGGCTTTAGAAGCTTTTGATAGGCTAATTGACATCATTTGAGTCAATTGGAGGTGTACCTGTGGATGTATTTCAAGGCCTACCTTCAAACTCAGTGCCTCTTTGCTTGACATTATGGGAAAATCAAAAGAAATCAGCCAAAACCTCAGAAAAATATATTATAGACCTCCACAAGTCTGGTTCATCCTTGGGAGAAATGTCCAAATGCCTGAAGGTACCACATTCATCTGTACAAACAATAGTACGCAGGTATAAACACCATGGGACCACGCAGCCGTCACACCGCTCAGGAAGCAGACGCGTTCTGTCTCCTTGAGATGAACGTACTTTGGGGCGAAATGTGCAAATCAATCCCAGAACAACAGCAAAGGACCTTGTGAAGATGCTGGAGGAAACCGGTACAAAAGTATCTATATCCACAGTAAAACGAGTCCTATATCAACATAACCTGAAAGGCCGCTCAGCAAGGAAGAAGCCACTACTCCAAAACTGCCATAAAAAAGCCAGACTACGGTTTGCAACTGCACATGGGGACAAAGATCACACTTTTTGGAGAGATGTCCTCTGGTCTGATGAAACAAAAATAGAACTGTTTGGCCATAATGACCATCGTTATGTTTGGAGGAAAAAGGCGGAGGCTTGCAGAACACCATTCCAACCGTGAAGCACGGGGGTGGCAGAATCATGTTGTGAGGGTGCTTTGCTGCAGGAGGGACTGGTGCACTTCACAAAATAGATGGCATCATGAGGCAGGAAAATTATGTGGATATATTGAAGCAACATCTCGAGACAACAGTCAGGAAGTGAAAGCTTGGTCGCAAATGGGTCTTCCAAATGGACAGTGACCCCAAGCATACTTCCAAAGTTGTGGCAAAATGGCTTAAAGACAACAAAGTCAAGGTATTGGAGTGGCCATCACAAAGTCCTGACCTCAATCCTATAGAAATTTTGTGGGCAGAACTGAAAAAGTGTGTGGGAGCAAGGAGGCCTACAAACCTGACTCAGTTACACCAGCTCTGTCAAGAGGAATGGGGCAAAATTCACCCAACTTATTGTAGGAAGGTTGTGGAAGGCTACCCGGAACGTTTGACCCAAGTTAAACAATTTATAGGCAATGCTACCAAATACTAATTGAGTGTATGTAAACTTTTGACCCACTGGGAATATGATGAAAGAATTAAAAGCTGAAATAAATAATTCTCTACTATTATTCTGGCATTTCACATTCTAAAAATAAAGTGGTGGTCCTAACTGACCTAAGACACATAATTTTTACGAGGATTAAATCTCAGGAATTGTGAAAAACTGAGTTTAAACGTATTTGGCGAAGGTCTATGTAAACTTCCGACTTCAACTGTACATCAGTAGTTTTTCAGAAAATACTTAAATGTTCCTCAAGATAAATTGTGACATCAAGTTACAATAGAGTTATAAGACACAACCGTTCATCAACATAACAGGTACTGTATTGGTTGTTTAGAAACCTTAAGTACATATTGAACAATAATATAAACACAGCATGAAAAGTGTTGGTTCCATGTTTCATGAGATTAAATGTTAAAAAAATGACAGAAATGTTCCATACGGACAAAAAGCTTATTTCTCACTAATTTCTTTATATCCCAGTTAGTGAGCATTTCTCCTTTGCCAAGATAATCCATCCACTTGACAGGTGTGGCATATCAATACGCTGATTAAACAGCATGATCATTACACACAGGTGCATCTTGTGCTGGGGATAATAAAAGGCCACTCTAAAATGTGCAGTTTTATCACACAACACAATGCCACATATGTCTCAAGTTTTGGGGGAGGGTGCAATTGGCATGCTGACTGCATCAGTGTCCACCAGAGCTGTTGCCAGAGAATATAATTTACATTTCTCTACCATAAGCTGCCTCTAATGTTGTTTTAGAGAATTTGGTAGTACATCCAACAGGCCTCACAACCGCATACCACAGGTATGACCAGGACCTCCACATCAGCTACGGAGTATTTCTGTCTGTAATAAAGCCCTTTTATGGGGAAAAACTCCTTCTGATTGGCTGGGCCTGGCTCCCCAGTGGGTGGGCCTGGCTGACAAGTAGTTTGGCCTAGGCCCACCCATGGCTGCACCCTTGCACAGTCATGTGAAATCCATAAATTAGGGCTTAATGAATGTATTTCAATTGACTGATTTCCTTATATGAACTGTAACTCAGGAAAATCTTTGAAATTGTTGCATGTTGCAATTATATTTTTGTTCAGTATATCTCCAGCAGAAACAGAAATTCAGGCAACAGAAACAGAATAGAAGTAGTAAACATGTAAATCACAAGTATCAAAGTTAGAAAGTAACATAATTAAATCTTATTCCTAATTTCACATCCCTTCCACTAAGAGCTACATTCTGACTTGAGATACACACAAAGCCCCAACAATACACAAAACCTAGTGTTGAAGGCAGTGTAAGATTTGCACCCAAGTTCACATTCATATTACACAGCAGTAAAAAAAGACTTCTAGGTAGCCATGGAAACTTAGCCAATTTCAAAAGGTGAGGATTGGAAAACAGATCAATTCCATTTGACCTCGCTAGCTTCAAATATGGACAGAAATGTTGATAAAGTATGTGTCCCAAATGGCACCATATTCCCTTTATAAGACACTACAAAGAGAACAGGGTGCCATTTGGGATTAATTTTGGGTCATAAGAAAATGTATAGGTAGCAACTCCAAGTCAAAAGATTATCATCAGGTCTTGTGTTAATGGTTAGGGGTAGAAAAATTATAAAAACAAAGGATATATTGTCCAGCAATGTCAGATACAAAAAGATAACAAGTTTCTCCCAATTCAGTAGTTTCACTGCAACCATGCAAGCATGACCTTAAAGCACTGAGTAGCATACAGTACTGTTACTGTATGTGTCAGTAAAAAATATTATCAGGAATCATTACAGTTTTACAATTAAATGGATTGTTCCCTTTGTCAATCATGCTAGTATCATACTAACTTCAAATGATGGATGTCTGATAATAACTAAAGCTAGATTAGATTCAGTAAATTCATATTCAATCTTTCAAGTTCAGCTTTCATATTTATAAAATGCCTTAAGGTGAGGCAGGAAAGGCACCAAGTACTTCTTAGATGAAATAACTGTTGACGTGAGAAAATGATGGTTTAACACCCATAAATTCCCTAAAAACATTCCCTGTAGTATAGTAGCTAGCTCCTTGGCTGCCTGCTATTGTGATTACAATCTTGCCAGCATCTGATCTCATAAGAGCACAAAAACAGCTATATTCGTCTTACAACTCTAAAGTATGTAGAGCTGAGCAATTAGTGCTTTTTGAGGTCGGTTTGGTTTTGGTTCAATTATTTAAAAAATAATCACGGTTTTCGATTTTGGTTTAGATCATTTCTTTAGACATTAAATGCACTGTGTGTGTTGAATTCTGCAACACAGAAAAAAACTATGAATAAAGTCCCATGATGGTAGTGACTGCCCATTACTGCTTATCACTTATTAACCATCATTTATTCACATGACTTTCATAAAATATTTCAGTTGTGTATTTTACAAGATGATTAGTATTTAATTCCATGTCATCATCTCATCTCTATAGAGCTGCTGTATATGCAGTCTGACAAAATCACTATTTTAGTAGTTCTTCAAAGTAAATAAGGCATATTTTTATGACTGCTGAATACAAACTATCAATCGCTTAGATCATGTATTTTCAGATAGAGATACCTCACGAAACAACTGCTCTATCACTCTCAATCACACGTTCTGCGCAAAACTAAGTAGTATATTGGCCTGTTGGAAACTACAACTCCCTACTACATCGCACAGTTCAGCTTGATCGGATTTATCTCTAGAGAAACTGTGCATTGATCTCATAGGAAAAAAAACAGAATTAAATGGAATTTAAATAATTGAACCTTAAACATTTTTGTTAATCGATCAGCACTATCAGTATGTGATCTATAAATCACATCATTTGACTGTTTAGAATGCTAGAGGTCTGTGGTGTGTCCTGAAACATATCTGATAGTTCAGTGTACGCAAACAGTCTTAAGTGATCATCAGTCACTAATAAACAGAGGGAGATAATTTACCTTTTGTGCCAAACGGCAGGAAAACTAAACACTTAAGTGCGACCTTGCAAGTCATGCCGAGCAAGAAAGATTGACTAAAGAGACGTCTGTAGACATTACTGGAATTCCACCGTGCCGGATTGCGCTAAGACAACTCCCAATGTTGACATTACCCTTTTATAAACACTTCATTGATGTATATATCATAGAAGAGTGTAATTGTCTTTAGGCCAGCTGTTTTTAGTCAAGACCTTCGTGTTTTTGTAAATGTAAAATGTTTTTGTTGTACTGTATGTGTGTTTACAGTTTTGTTTTGTCTGAAACGTTGTTCCCCCTTGCTGCTATTGGACCAGGTCTCTCTTGGAAAAGGGATGTTATCTCAAAGAGAAAAACCTGTATAAATAAAAGGCACATTTAAAAAAAAAAATATATATATATATATATATATATATATATATTTTTTTTTTTAACCCTTTTTCAAGATGTAAAAAAAGGTATGCACGCATGACTAAGTTGCTTTGAATAAAAGCTAAATTGCATATATTATATTATCAAGAGGGCAGACAGAGTGAGATCACATTTGACCTTTCGTACCACAACAGTTCTGCAGCTCTTACGACAGAATGCAAGAATCATTGGTGTTTTTGGGGTTCTTGGGATCGTTGCCATTCGACGGCTCTCCCTCATCATCATCCACCGGGGATCCTTCATCATGGGGCAGCCTTGGCCCGTCTCCCTCATCCAGCTCGGGCGTGTCAGCGCAGGCATCCTCATAGGCGCTGATGCTGTCGGTGTCGTTGTTCCTATGTGGAAAGATGTCACGCCTGTTCTCCTCCTGACTGTTCCCTGGGGTCTGGCTACCCAGCATCAACGGTCCCAAGGTCTTGTTGACCATCTTAGTGAACTTGGTGAAGCTGTCCTCTGCCCCTTCTTCTATGTCCTCAGAGTCCACAGAGGACCACAGCCGGGCGACGTGGAGAGGAAGGGGCCGGTTTGGACTGTCAGAGGGCAGCTCCTCCCTCTCCTTTTTGAAGGAGGCGGCGAGCAGCCCTCCAGCGCTGGTCTCCAATGTTAGTTTGTTGTTGGGCCCGGGGCTCTCACTGTCCAATTGGATAATAGAGAGAGGCGCATCTTTGGTAGAATTGTCCTCATCCCCTGGTGTGTCACTGACTTGTTCCTGTGCTATTTTATTTTTTTTATTCTCTTGTGCTTGTTGTCTAGCCATCTCCTCCTCCATCTCCTGCTCCTTGACGAGTGTGTACACTGGTACTTCTGGAATGGTCTTCCTCTCCTGTGGAACAGGATGATATAACATCTATATTAACCATTTTCACATAGTGCACTATATAGGTCGCCATTAGGGACGCAAACCCTGTACAGACCTCATTACAGCAGGGAAACAGGCAGGTGTTACATCTTGAAGCTCACAGACCTAAGATTTTCATACTGTAAAACTAGATGCAAATGTCAACAGGACACTCCAGGCTAGAAGTGGGTGATATGAAAACCAAATTCAACAAGAACAGTCATATTATAATGACTTACACAGTCTTGGCTGTTACTATTACGAATGAGTCCAAATCTCTGTGAAATACATTTTATAGCCTGTAGTACATTTCGTGCTATACTATCAATATATTCATAGCTCTATTTGCATGGTTTGAGGCTAAGTCGAAAATATACAGGTTAAGACAACTTCATCATTAATCTCGGACCAGTGCAGTTGCTAACTACTAGCGCTGTTGTTAACTAGCATAGTTAGTCCCATTGTTGCAAAGTTATGGGATATTAGAATCCCGTTGTCTTCACCTGTATTTCTTCAACGTAGGTTTGAGGCATGGGCTGGGAAAGTAGCCAGGCCAATTGTGACATTACCATTTCCCGATTACAAAAGGAAACAGACAGCATCTGCATATCTGTCAGTAAGTGGGCTGTGGGCAAGCCATCCTACTGCAGAGCAGAGTGCGTTCTGGCTACAAGGCCAATGCCATTTGACAAGACACACACACACACACAGCCTTGGGTCACATTGGACTTGCCCAACCACAAGACCATGCTGATGATCAGATGACCAAATTATTACGACCACAGTCTCTGCAAATATTTATTTGTTTGAAAATCTACTGAGATTTCTTAAAGTGAGGAGGATATAGACTGCCAGCTAGAATACATTGTTTAGCACTTCTTAGGGCTTTAAAGGGATAATCCACCCCCAGAAATAAAAATCATGAAAGTCCTGTCAATTTGGTGAAAACCTATGTTCTATCAGTGGGTAAAATTTTACTTCCATCTATGAAATCAGGAAATCATGTAGAAAAGTTCTATAAGGGTGGCAGATAGCCTAGCGGTAAGATCGTTGGGACAGTAACCGAAAAGCAACATGCTCTGCACTCGCTCTGGGCAGAGAGGAACTGCAAGCTTGACTCTGTGAGATAAGATTCCTAAATTGATAGTGCAGTTAGCCAGCTAATTCACATGCTAATATTGACTTTGGTATTATTGTGTGTAGATACATTTGCTAGCTAACTACCTAATTATTGTGGGTTTTGTAGTTGACTTGAGCTGCAACAGATTTCCACAATAACATTCACATGTTGCTACCAATGATTTATATATAAACTAGATGACAGAGTTTTTCTAAAGCCAGCGTGCCTCCATTTTGACCTCCCCCCCACCACCATAGTAAGAAATATTTGGTTTTTGCCACATTTTTTCTATTACAGACAACTTAATGCATACTTTTAAATTGTATTATGTGAGCTAAACAAAGTATATTTTTTCCTTAAAGTATAAATTCCTTAAAGTACAATAAAATGTCCAAAGTTCTAATGTTACTGTCACCACTACAACAACAAAAATACATGTACATTTGTCCTTGAAACAAGACACTAACAGCTTACAGATGGTAGGCAATTAAGGTCACAGTTATGAAAACTTAGGACACTAAAGAGGCCTTTCTACTGACTCTGAAAAACACAAAAAGAAAGATGCCCAGGATCCCTGCTCATCTGCGTGAACATGCCTTAGGCATGCTGCAAGGAGGCATGAGGACTGCGGATGTGGCCAGGGCAATAAATTGCAATGTCCGTACTGTGAGACGCCTAAGACAGCGCTACAGGGAGACAGGGCGGACAGCTGATCGTCCTCGCAGTGGCAGACCATGTGAACATCACACCTGCGGGACAGGTACAGGATGGCAACAACAACTGCCCGAGTTACACCAGGAACGCACAATCCCTCCATCACTGCTCAGACTGTCCACAATAGGCTGAGAGAGGCTGGACTGAGGGCTTGTAGGCCTGTTGTAAGGCAGGTCCCCACCAGACATCACCGGCAATAACGTCACCTATGGGCACAAACCCACCGTCGCTGGACCAGACAGGACTGGCAAAAAGTGCTCTCGCTGACGAGTCGCGGTTTTGTCTCACCAGGGGTGATGTTCGGATTCGCGTTTATTGTTGAAGGAATGAGCATTACACCGAGGCCTGTACTCTGGAGCAGGATCGATCTGGAATTGGAGGGTCCGTCATGGTCTGGGGCAGTGTGTCACAGCATCATCGAACTAAGCTTGTTGTCATTGCAGGCAATCTCAACGCTGTGTGTTACAGGGAAGACATCATCCTCCCTCATGTGGTATCCTTCCTGCAGGCTCATCCTGACAATGCCACCAGCCATACTGCTCGTTCTGTGCGTGATTTCCTGCAGGACAGGAATGTCAGTGTTCTGCCATGGCCAGCGAAGAGCCCGGATCTCAATCCCATTGAGCACGTCTGGGACCTGTTGGATCAGAGGGTGAGGGCTAGGGCCATTCCCCCTAGAAATGTCAGAACTTGCAGGTGCCTTGGTGGAAGAGTGGGGTAACATCTCACAGCAAGAACTGGCAAATCTGGTGCAGTTCATGAGGAGGAGATGCACTGCAGTACTTAATGTAGCCGGTGGCCACACCAGATACCTACCGACTGTACCGACTGTTATTTTTGACCCCCCCCTTTGTTCAGGGACACATTTTTCCATTTCTGTTAGTCACATGTCTGTGGAACTTGTTCAGTTTGTGTCTCAGTTGTTGAATCCTATGTTCATGCAAACATTTACACGTTAAGTTTGCTGAAAATATACGCAGTTGACAGTTTCTTACGGTTATTTAACACTGTTTAACATTATTAATCATAACAATGTGGTTTATATGGAAATCTGTTATGTCGAGATTACAATTTATTTATCTCATGATCACTACATAAAAGTTTCGTCAAGATTTCAAGAAAATCTAAGCACCACGGATCATCCATTAATTTGTTAAGAGACCCTGTGGCTGCGTTGATCACAAATGCGCTTGTGGGGCATTTAATCCCTAAACAATGCCTGACAGGCAGTGCGGTCTCCCAGGCTGTGTTGCTCCCGCAAGACTACAGCCAATCTCACGCAAGAATCAATGCAGCTAACTGGGCTAGTCTCGTGAGCTAGGTAGTCTTGTTAGCTAGCTGGCAAGCAAGCGATCTCGTTATCAATGCTGGTTGTTAGCTGCGTTGCATAACTGATATGTGTATAATTAAAGGACACTTCATGTTTTGTGGATATAACAATTTGAAGTGAGTGACCTCCATTCCTGACAGGCTTATCAGATTCAATTTCTGATAAATCAGGATGCTGCCTTGCAGGCCATTTTATAGGCAAGGCTCCTTGCAGGCAGATTAGCTGTCAAAGTGCTTTATAGGCAGATGCATTCCTGATCCAGGGGGTTAGCTCTATGGAGCTCCACAGTGGATGTGTCATAATACACAGGAATGGTTCCAATCGTTTTTTCCATAGGGGAATTCAGAACCACTTGAAACAAGGTCTGTGTTTCATGTAGGCTTTCCCTGCCATGATGTTTTCATAGAGATTTACACTCGAACAACGTAACTTTTATAAATATATTCATCTCTATTAACGCAGATTAGAAAATGGTAATTATCAAAGTAGACATCATGCAAGACTACAAATCCTTGCAAGCACCCCATCTATCTTCAGAGTTCGTTCTGCTAGGTGACCTAAACTGGGATATGCTTAACACCCCGGAATTCCTACAATCTAATCTAGATGCCCTCAATCTCACACAAATTATCAAGGAACCCACCAGGTACAACCCTAAATCCGTAAACATGGGCACCCTCATAGATATTATCCTGACCAACTTGCCCTCTGCTGTTTTCAATCAGGATCTCAGCGATCACTGCCTCATTGCCTGCATCTGCTATGGGTCCGTGGTCAAACGACCACCCCTCATCACTGTCAAACGCTCCCTAAAACAGGCCTTTCTAATCGACCTGGCCCGGGAATCCTGGAAGGATATTGACCTCATCTTGTCAGTTGAGGATGCCTGGTCGTTCTTTAAAAAAAAAATATATAATATGTTTATTATTTTACAATAAAAAATCAAATGAAAAAGACAGCAATACTAACAATGACATTCATTGTACTGTTGAATGGGATGGCCAATTTAGAGGACAAAACAAAACTTAACTTACAGTGCCTTGCGAAAGTATTCGGCCCCCTTGAACTTTGCGACCTTTTGCCACATTTCAGGCTTCAAACATAAAGATATAAAACTGTATTTTTTTGTGAAGAATCAACAACAAGTCGGACACAATCATGAAGTGGAACGACATTTATTGGATATTTCAAACTTTTTTAACAAATCAAAAACTGAAAAATTGGGCGTGCAAAATTATTCAGCCCCCTTAAGTTAATACTTTGTAGCGCCACCTTTTGCTGCGATTACAGCTGTAAGTTGCATGGGGTATGTCTCTATCAGTTTTGCATATCGAGAGACTGAAATTTTTTCCCATTCCTCCTTGCAAAACAGCTCGAGCTCAGTGAGGTTGGATGGAGAGCATTTGTGAACAGCAGTTTTCAGTTCTTTCCACAGATTCTCGATTGGATTCAGGTCTGGACTTTGACTTGGCCATTCTAACACCTGGATATGTTTATTTTTGAACCATTCCATTGTAAATTTTGCTTTATGTTTTGGATCATTGTCTTGTTGGAAGACAAATCTCCGTCCCAGTCTCAGGTCTTTTGCAGACTCCATCACGTTTTCTTCCAGAATGGTCCTGTATTTGGCTCCATCCATCTTCCCATCAATTTTAACCATCTTCCCTGTCCCTGCTGAAGAAAAGCAGGCCCAAACCATGATGCTGCCACCACCATGTTTGACAGTGGGGATGGTGTGTTCAGCTGTTTTGCTTTTACGCCAAACATAACGTTTTGCATTGTTGCCAAAAAGTTCAATTTGGGTTTCATCTGACCAGAGCGCCTTCTTCCACATGTTCGGTGTGTGGCAAACTGTGGCTTGTGGCAAACTTTAAACGACACTTTTTATGGATATCTTTAAGAAATGGCTTTCTTCTTGCCACTCTTCCATAACGGCCAGATTTGTGCAATATACGACTGATTGTTGTCCTATGGACAAAGTCTCCCACCTCAGCTGTAGATCTCTGCAGTTCATCCAGAGTGATCATGGGCCTCTTGGCTGCATCTCTGATCAGTCTTCTCCTTGTATGAGCTGAAAGTTTAGAGGGACGGCCAGGTCTTGGTAGATTTGCAGTGGTCTGATACTCCTTCCATTTCAATATTATCGCTTGCACAGTGCTCCTTGGGATGTTTAAAGCTTGGGAAATCTTTTTGTATCCAAATCCGGCTTTAAACTTCTTCACAACAGTATCTCGGACCTGCCTGGTGTGTTCCTTGTTCTTCATGATGCTCTCTGCGCTTTTGACGGACCTCTGAGACTATCACAGTGTAGGTGCATTTATACGGAGACTTGATTACACACAGGTGGATTGTATTTATCATCATTAGTCATTTAGGTCAACATTGGATCATTCAGAGATCCTCACTGAACTTCTGGAGAGAGTTTGCTGCACTGAAAGTAAAGGGGCTGAATAATTTTGCACGCCCAATTTTTCAGTTTTTGATTTGTTAAAAAAGTTTGAAATATCCAATAAATGTCGTTCCACTTCATGATTGTGTCCCACTTGTTGTTGATTCTTCACAAAAAAATACAGTTTTATATCTTTATGTTTGAAGCCTGAAATGTGGCAAAAGGTCGCAAAGTTCAAGGGGGCCGAATACTTTCGCAAGGCACTGTACACATACACAAAATCCTATTAGGTGGTACATGTATAAGAAGACAGCATATAGTCATTACAAGCAGTGTAGTTAAGCCAAAAATAAATATTGAGTGGAGTGCAGCACAGAGGAGCAGCAGATCGACAACCCAGTTATGAAGCTGGACTAGACCATTTATCCAGTATCGGCTGCCATATTTTGTAAAACATTGAACTTCTATTGGAGGTATTGTATCGAATCTTTTCCATATGTATTACATTCCCTAAATCCCGTAACCACATTTCAAAGGTAGGTACAGTCTCCAGTTTCCAAAATTGCAATATGATCCTTTTGGCTAATAGAGTACAAAGAGAGACAGCTTTCCCTTCGTGGTTATTCCCATCAACTGTACCAAACAGAGCTGTCAATGGGTCTGGGGCTAGAACTCTATCAAAGGCTCTAGATAAGTAATCAAAAATGAGAGCCCAGTAAACATGTAACTTGGGACATGTCCAGAATAAGTGGGTCAACGTGAGGTGTCCGGGGAATATTTTATGCAGTTTCACTTTTGAGTAATGTAACCTGTGTATCACCTTAAACTGTACAAGGTTGTGTCTGGCATTCTGTGGCAAACTGTGGTTTATATTCCTGAGAGCTTCTATCCAGTCCTCATCTGAGATTTCTGACCCAAGTTCTTGTTCCCAAGCCATTTTAATGGTGTCTGTGGATACCTCTATGTGGGCCTGTAGCACATCATACAGTCTAGAGACCGACCCTTTTGAATGGGGTTTGACAAGGATCAAGCTATCTAATGTAGGACTATTTGGCTTCATGCCATACTGTGGGATATAGGTCCTTAAGAAAAAATGTGTTGTTGGCATGGTTGTTCTTTAAAAGGAATTTCCTCACCATCTTAAATAAGCAAGCCCCTTTCAAAAAATGTAGAACAAAGAACAGATATAGCCCTCGGTTCACTCCAGACCTGACTGCCCTCGACCAGCACAAAAAACATCCTGTGGCAGACTGCACTAATATCAAATAGTCCCCGCGATATGCAACTTTTCAGGGGAATCAAGAACCAATACACGCAGTCAGTCAGGAAAGCAAAGGCTAGCTTTTTCAAACAGAAATCTGCATCCTGTAGCTCTAACTCCAAAAAGTTTTGGGACACTGTAAAGTCCATAGAGAATAAGAACACCTCCTCCCAGCTGCCCAATGCACTGAGGCTAGGTAACACTGTCACCACTGATAAATCCACGATAATCGAGAATTTCAATAAGCATTTCTCTACAGCTGGCCATGCTTCCCTCCTGGCTACCCCAACCAACAGCCCCACACCCCCCGCAGCTACTTGCCCAAGCCTCCCCGCTTCTCCTTCACCCAAATCCAGACAGCTGATGTTCTGAAAGAGCTGCAAAACCTGGACCAGTACAAATCAGCTGGGCTAGACAATCTGGGCCCTCTCTTTCTAAAATTATCCGCCGCCATTGTAGCAACCCCTATTACCAGTCTGGTCAACCTCTCGTATCGTCTGAGATCCCTAAAGATTGGAAAGCTGCCGCGGTCAGACACTCTAGACCCAAACTGTTAGAGACCTATATCCATCCTGGCTTCCTTTTTTACCCCCTTTTTCGTGGTATCCAATTGCTAGTAGCTACTATCTTGTCTCATCGCTACAATTCCCTTACGGGCTTGGGAGAGACGAAGGTCGAATGTCATGCGTCCTCCAAAACACAACCCAACCAAGCCGCACTGCTTCTTAACACAGCGCACATCCAACCAGGAAGCCAGCCGCACCAATGTGTCGGAGGAAACACCGTGCACCTGGCGACCTTGGTTAGCATGCACTGCGCCCGGCCCGCCACAGGAGTCGCTGGTGCGCGATGAGACAAGGATATCCCTATCGGTTAATAAACAGATCACTGACCATTTCGAATCCCTCCGTACCTTCTCCGCTGTACAATCCGGTTTCCGAGCTGATCACGGTGCACCTCAGCCATGCTCAAGGTACTAAACGATATCATAACCGCCATCGACCTTGCCAAGGCTTTCGACTCTGTCAATCACCATATCCTTATCGGCAGACTTGACAGCCTTGGTTTCTCAAATTACTGCCTCGCCTGGTTCACCAACTACTTCTCAGAGTTCAGTGTGTCAAATCGGAGGGCCTGTTGTCCGGACCTCTGGCAGTCTCTATGGGGGTAACACAGGGTTCAATTCTAGGGCCGACTCTTTTCTCTTTATATATCAACGATGTCGCTCTTGCTACCCAGACAACACCATTCTGTATACATCTGGCCCTTCTTTGGACACTGCGTTAACTAACCTCCAAACGAGCTTCAAAGCCATACAACTCTCCTTCCGTGGCCTCCAACTGATCTTAAACGCTAGTAAAACCAAATGCATGCTTTTCAACCGTTCGCTGCCCGCAACTGCCCGCCCGACTAGTATCACTACTCTGGACGGTTCTGACTTAGAATATGTGGACAACTACAACTATCTAGGTGTCTGGCTAGACTGTAAACTCTCCTTCC
The DNA here is from genome assembly GCF_013265735.2 of Oncorhynchus mykiss. Lineage (NCBI taxonomy): Eukaryota > Metazoa > Chordata > Actinopteri > Salmoniformes > Salmonidae > Oncorhynchus > Oncorhynchus mykiss. The sequence continues at coordinate 64,506,858 of NC_048571.1, read as the reverse complement.
ATACTCATTTTAAACATCTCCAATCCAAAATTAAATCTAGAATCGGCTTCCTATTTCGCAACAAAGCCTCCTTCACTCACTGAATGCAGTCTATCACAGTGCCATTCGTTTTGTTACCAAAGCCCCTTATACCACCCACCACTGCGACCTGTATGCTCCAGTCGCCAGACCCACTGGCTCCAGGGCATCTATAAGTCTATGCTAGGTAAAGCTCCGCCTTATCTCAGCTCACCGGTCACGATAACAACACCCACCCGTAGCACGAGCTCCAGCAGATATATCTCACTGGTCGTCCCCGAAGTCAACACCTGCTTTGGCCGCCTTTCCTTCCAGTTCTCTGCTGCCAATGACTGGAACAAATTGCAAAAATCGCTGAAGCTGGTGACTTATATTTCCCTCACTAACTTTAAACATCAGTTATCTGAGCAGCTAAACGATCGCTGCAGCTGTACATAGCCTATCTGTAAATAGTCCACCCAACTACCTACCTCATCCCCATATTGTTTTTATTTACTTTTCTGCCCTTTTGCACACCAGTATTTCTACTTGCACATCATCTGCTCATCACTCCTGTGTTCATTTGCTAAACTGTAATTACTTCCCTACTATGGCCTATTTATTGCCTTACCTCTTCACGCCATTTGCACACACTGTATATAGACTTTTTTTCTATTGTGTTATTGACTGTACGCTTGTTTATTCCATGTGTAACACTGCTTTGCTTTATCTTGGCCAGGTCGCAGTTGTAAATGAGAACTTGTTCTCAACTAGCTTACCTGGTTAAATGAAGGTGAAATATTTTTTTTTTAAAGCTCCTAATTTAATCTCTAGCTGACACCTTTGCTGTCAGCTAGCTAGCTAGCTAGCTATAGCTACCTTGATCCAAAACATGATATATTTAACATTTCATTTCCATATTTTAACTAATATGTGGCTTATTTATGCATCTGGTGGTGTCTTGTACAAAATACTATCTTAGTAGCAGCCAGATATTTACGATGTGCCATGAATACCAGGCTAGTTGATATTAGCAACATACCCTTACTTTACCAGATGCTCTTCTCCTACAGACAGTGAAGGGATATATTTAATACCTTATAATTTCTGCCAACTAGATGAATGTGGTGAAACCTATTTATATGTATGATGTCAGAATGCACTGCTATATTAAAGCAATTCAGAACTTGTTGACATCTTCTGTTGCAGATTCAAAGACAGATTAACTAATTGCAGAATATATCCACAATCATGAATGAATAAGCATATTTATTTGACAAGAACGCACCTAGTCCTCCATCAATCACCCGAACTCCAGCAATCACATTGTTTTATAGAAATCAAAATAGCAAACAATGCCTTGTAAACATAACATATAAACATCTGACTTGATGTAATTATATTAATCAATGCCAAAAACCTGGGACATAGTAATAATAGTTAATATGGTGCTCTTCTACTAGAGAGCACACAGATTCTTCTGATTTTATATTTTAGAAATTAGATCAGCAAAAATAAAAAATGTAAAACAGCATAGTGATTTTTGGTGGGTGAGTTACAAACGGAGAACCAACTGAATGCATGTTTAATAAGGCAGGTTTAATATAAATACTAGGTCAACTCCAGCAGAATGAGAAGCACACTCCAAACAAGGAAGACATGCCGAAACGCAACTATATCAACAGCTTTCTTGTCAATTTAACAAGTCAATGTTGCGGCTATCAATTGTGAGCAGCACATTTACCACTGCATTCAAGATGAACCTCAGAATAAGCAGGAAGACAGCATCACCAGAGTAAAAAAAAGCTGGCAAAAACAGTACACAACACTTTTAAACGTGTTACTGAGTCTAGATGTTATCAAATCAGGAGGAGTGAAGGAAGCAGCATAGGGAAAATGGATGAAGGTAGATGAGATGGAGAGTTCCAAAGTGTCCAAAGTTGAGGGACCATGGGGCATAAAAGGCAGTGTGGAATAAGGGGTTGCTAGAGGGATGGTTGGCCATGGAATAAACATAAAATTGGGTGCTGGTGTGCTTCTGCATCACTTATAGGTTGTCGCCACAAATATCCGGTCCAGGTCCAGTTACACATGGGGTCTCAGCGGGTCCCTCGACATCATTCTGTCTCAGTTGCAGATTTCAAATCGTAGTCAATTTGTGTCTGTGAATCACAATTAAAGACAATGAGTGATCACAGCATTTCCACCAATTGAGCCATACACAATACAATTTAAGCATTGAGGACAACACTGTTGACAACATGGTTTATACTATGTCTACTGTGTGTGAATGATGGAAGAATCTTATCCCAGCTGTAGGTCCATTTGAGTGTGTGGTCACTTAGGCCTGCACATCAACCAGTACTGGGACCTTTGGAGACTTGGGATGCTTGTTCTCAAAGTGCTGCTTGAATGTCTTCAGGTCTGCGTCTATAAAAAGGTGAAAGACAAAATGGAGGAAGTTAATCTGTGGTTTAGATTGAATTCAAAGTCGACACAAATTATAAACTAAGCAATGTGATGCCACACTACTACACATATGAAAGACTGTACCACACAACAGCCTACACATGGAGAGGAACCTAAAGGCACATACAGTACCAGCCAATACTACTTTCCCGATAGACAGGGCAGGTGTGGACCAGTGCTGCCTTGACTGTAGTCTTCTGGGCCGCAGTTGCTACCTTCTTAGCAGCCGCCGCGTTGGCATTAGTCAACAAGTTGACTTGAGAGTGGAGTGTGCGTTATATATCAATACCGGGAAATTGAACCCCCCCTCCCGATTGTACCCGTACTGAATAATGACTTAAGAGGGTGTGTAAGTTTTTGTTCCAGCCCAGCTCATGCCCGATTACAAATCATAGCCTATCGCTGTGATTCGTCATGTTGATCATTTAAGTCAGGTGTTAGGGCCGGGTTGGAACTAAACCCTTCACACACACACACACACTCCTGCTCTTCAGGACTTGCTGCAATGACTGAAACAGACCAAAGCAGGTCGAAACAGCTTGCCTAGTTGAGAGGTGATAAGACCTATTGATTCTGGAATACAGAAGGTGCAAATAAGGTTAATAATTATACTTAGGGGCCTCTAGAGTGGAGCAGCGGTGTAACAGTGCTAGAGGCGTCACTACAGATCCATGTTCGATCCCGAGCTGTGTCGCACCAGGCCGTGACAGGGAGACCGATGAGGCAGCGCACAATTGGCCCAGCATCGTCCGGGTTAGAAGAGGGTTTGGCCGGTTGGGATGTCCTTGTTCCATCTTGCTCTAGCGACTCCTTGTGGCGGCCGGGCGCAGTGGACGCTGACTTTGGTTGCCAGCTGTACGGTGTTTCATCAGACACATTGGTGCGGCTGGCTTCCAAGTTACGCGGGCAGTGTGTCAAGAAGTAGTGCGGTTTGGCGGGATCGTGTTTCGAGGATGCATGGCTCTCAACCTTCGCCTCTCCCGAGTCCGTACGGGAGTTGCAGCGATGGGACAAGACTAACTACCAATTGGATATTATGAAATTGGGGAGAAAAAGGGGTAAAAAGTACATACACACACACACTTGAAAAAAAACGATTCATTTAAAACCTACCATAGTTGGTAGGACTAAATAAAGTTACATAACCTTCCCTACTAGCTATACTAATGATATGCTGTCTAGAGGGGAAACAGCAAACAGGTCAAATTTTCCTCGCAGTAAAGTACATACACTTGCTAATGATTAGGATGCTAATCAGTCCATCTCTGAAACCTCTAAAAAGCCAGACCAAAATAATACTGCTAGCCTAGGATAGCTGCAAGTAAAGTATTACCCACAGACACAAACAAACATGATCTAGAATGTTATATGGTGAAACTAAGTTAGCTAGCTAGTTCAGTAGCAAGCTAAACTGTTGGTTTATGAAACCTTAACTAGTTATGAACTTCTCATGCATTTATCAGGTGTGTGTTCATTTTTTACTTGCCCAATACAGTTCAGACTTCTTCGTTTAAACAAATTTACACAAATGATAAATTACCATATTTAGCTAACATTGGATAGAATCTCAAGATAAACTTACTTTTGCCTCGATTTGTCAGTCTCGTCCAGATCATCATGGCCATGGTAAATGACGTGAAGCTTGAGACGGGCATTTGTAGTTCTGTATGATAGCCACATAAGCCTCTAATTAGCATTTCCTTTTTGGGAGGGGTAAATACAATGTGACGTTTATCAATATATAGAGCATTCCGACATCAGCCTCTGATGCTGCTATTGAATCTGATCAGCCTGTCAGGAACTCTGTACATTTTTATTTTATCCATAAAACATGAAGTGTCCCTTGCAATTATACACATATCAGTTATGCAAACTAACAACCAGCAAAGACAACTAGCTAGCTAGCAAGACTACCTACCTAGCCAGCCAAGTTAGCTGCGTTGTTGCTTGCATGCGATTGGCTGTGGTCCTGGGGGTGGCATACAGCCTGAGAGATCAAGTTGCTTGTCAGGCATCATTCAGGGCTTAAATCCCCCACAAACTCTTAGCACTAGGTAATGGACATTTAGCTTGCTAACATTCTAATTTATAAACTGATAATGAGCTCCAAACACAAATGAAAGCATGAAATGTACCATCCATCAGTGGCAATCAATAAAAACGTATGATCTGATCCACCATGAGCTCTGCCGCCTCAACCATACTGTCAATCTCTTTAGTAAGTACATTCCTATTTATATAGTTGACCTAGACAAAACAACTTTGTTTTATTTTAACCTTTATTTACCTAGGCAAGTCAGTTAAGAACAAATTCTTATTTACAATGAAGGCCTATCCTGGCCAAACCCTAACGATGCTGGGCCAATTGTGCACCACCCTATGATACAGCCTGGAATCGAACCAGTGACACCGATGCAGTGCCTTAGACCACTGTGCCACTTGGGAGCCCTAAATGTCATGACCATGAGACAATCATCTCATGGTCAACAAAACAACTTTTGTTATGTAGTGACCATGAGATAAATAAATTGTGCTCGACATAGCAAGGGAATACATTTTTCTTCCATATGCCCTCTCTGGACTTTCGTAGGTTTGAGGTAGATTATCCCATTTAATTGCAAACAGACAACTCCCTTCTAACCTGCCACAAGCCTCAGTAACAGATAACCAGATAGCTCTGACTTTGCTGATAGCTATTCTGAGGGAAAGTGTATTTACTATGCCTGTGATGTGGTTGTCCCACTTAGCCGTTTTAAGATGAATGCACAAACTAAGTTGCTCTGGATAAGAGCGTCTGCTAAATTACTAAAATGTAAATGTTATAATGTAATATAAATGTAACCGAGTGAAATGTGCTGTTCTCATTAGAACACAAAATGTACTCCACATGACATTAGTCAACATGTAGCAAGCATAACACCTTTATCAAACATATCCTTTGGGACAGAACAAATATCTATCAATCATTTACATGCCCTATTTTAGGAAAGCTAATGTACACAAAACACACTGAGAATAACGTGTATGGTGAGAGGTTGTCCCCCAGGCTGAAATTACCCAGCAGTGGAAACACTTCATTCTGTCAAGTTCAGCAAAGCACAGAGCCGAGAGAAAGAGAGAACACTCCCCTGACAAAGGAAAGAGATACGTAATAAACCAGAGCTGGCATGAAGCTACAAGCTATTAGTCACTCTTTATTTTTACATTTTAGTAATTTATCAGACACTCTTATCCAGAGCAATTAGGGTTGCGCAAGAGGACATAATATTGTTTCACCGAGTCAGCTCAGGGATTAGATCCAGCGACATTTAGGTTATTGACCCAACACTTAACTGCTAGGCTACCTGCCGTGGATATGTCCAAAACCAGGAATCCTGCTGTACTTGTGCCTCTCGCTGTATGATTATGTAAGCTCCTCCTCCTCATACTTCATTACCTCTTTTAGCCTCTCCACCTCCTGCATCAGAGAGCTGACCATGTCCTCCAACTTCCTCTTGGCTTCTCTCTCTTGCGCCAACTCCTACAAATACAGAAAGACACATCCATTTATGACTCAATGCAGCTGAGGGTTGTCAATTGTTTTAGAGCAGTGATTCAACAGTAGGAGAACCACAATTGGGTCACAGGAAATAACACATTCCTACTATAAGCATTGTTTTGCTCCTCCAGGATCTTTTTACATGTTCATTAGATTCTGTTTATTTAGTAGACACTCTTATTCAGAGTGACTTACAGTCAGTGCATTTCACTAAGGTCGGTCATACAACCACATATCTCAGTCATTGCAAGTGTGTATGACTGGATGTACCATGGTGGCATGGCTGGCCTCTCTCTGAGCCTCGGCCAGCATCTCCTCGGCCCCCTCTAGGGCATCGTGCAGAACGTCCACCTGGAACAACACAGTCTCCCGCTGCAGCTCCAGCCCACGGAGCTCTCGCAACACGTCGTCGTAGCTCGCCTGCAGATCAAGCTGACAAACACAGGCATATCCGTGGGAAGATCCAATTAGTCATCACGCTCCCAACAAACACAGGCATGGCAGTGGGCAGCTTCATCTAGTCACACGAACAACAATACTGGTTTAATTAACATGTAATTTGATATTCAACTGTTGGATATTGCTTCATGGAGATGTAATTTGTTTGATAGCTATTGCTTGTCTATGGTCCTTATTTGAGTCATACCAGGTTCTTTATAAAGCAACAAGATGCTGGCATGACAACCCATAATTGCACTGGAGCTAAATTCTTTCTTCCTGGGTTATTTTGTATGAGTTTCATAAAGAGTATGCACCCTCTGAATATGCAGCACAGGCAGTGAGAAGGTTGACATCCAGTAGAACTGGTTATTCTGCTCAAATATGAGAAAAGTTATTCTGGAAAAAAAAAAAAAAAAAGCTTGCGCAGATAATCACCATCTCAGGGAGTTCCATCATTAGTTCCTGATCCTCAGACTGCTGGCGGGAACAAGACAAAGAGAAAGGTCAACAACACTCAAGCAAGTAATATAATAAGAAGTTCTAGCATACTCTTAGTATGGTTCATAGCACAGATAGAATCAGAGGTAATCATGTTTAAATGTCAGATCAATAGTGTAGGGTTGCCCTGTGGGGAATATGGTGCCATTTGGGACACATTCTAAATATACCAGTAGCTTCATCCATTGCTCTTATTATACCTGACTCCCACTTCTCCTGTTGAGGGTCCCCCCTCTGCTCTCACTGCGTGTCAGACGCCTGGCCGAACACTCCGTCTAACAAAATAACAAAAGACATCAGACAGAGCCATAATAATGTCTACAAAGCATGTGGGAATAACTGTTTGCATACTTTTTACATTGTTCCCACATCCCATAGTCAGCTGGTACACACAGAGTGTACCAAACATTAGGAAAAGTTTCCTAATATTGAGTTGCACCCCCTTTTGCCCTCAGAACAGCCTCAATTCATCGGGGCATTGACTCTACAAGGTGTCGAAAAACGATGGCTTTTGGCCGATAAAAAATTAAAAGCCAATAAATAAAACTATTTCCGGCCAATCGGCAAAATCATGTTTTTATTCATTGCTGGAAATACAAGTCAATGTGTGCCAACTTCAAAGGCAAATATACTTCATAGGCTAATAAATTATCAAGCTGCTTGAAAATGAGTGTCGGGTGTGTGTTTATTTTTACTCACGCAAAAGACACGAGATCCTCATAACACGGAACCCAAACCGGCTGCGCGCGTGCGCCATTGTGCATACATTTATTTTGTCCCCCTACACCAAACACGATCACGACACGCAGGTTAAAATATCAAAACAAACTCTGAACCTATGACAATTTGGGGACAGGTCGAAAAGCATTAAACATATGGCAATTTAGCTAGTTAGCTTGCTGTTGCTAGCTAATTTATCCTGGGATATAAACATTGAGTTGTTCGTTTACATGGAATGCACAAGGTCTTCTACTCCGACAATTAATCCACACATAAAATGGCCAACCGACTCGTTTCTAGTCATCTCTCCTTCCAGGCTTTTTCATCTTTGAATTGATATGGTGATTGGCATCTACACTTTTACCACGACAACCAGCAAAACATTTCATATTTCATTCACCCACGTGGGTATAACCAATGAGGAGATGGCACATGGGTACCTGCTTCTATAAACCAATGAGGAGATGGGAGAGGCAGAACTTGCAGCGCAATCTGCTCAGAAATAGGAATGACTTCTATTTTAGCCCTTGGCAACGCAAACGGTCGTTGGAGCGTGCGAGCAGTGTGGGTGGATTTCTAAATTTATTTTGCGACGTGTCCGGTCTGGTTAGCATCGAGGACAAAGTGACAAGGCTGATGCGCATAACAAGCTGCTCCAAGGAGTTGGACAGTTTTGAATTCCTGACAGCTCACTTTGAGCAGACCAAGGTCCGCCGCAGACGGAAGTAAATTAGAGGCAAATTGTGTTCATCTCGCATGGTCCAAGCAGCTTGCTAGATCACTAAAATGCCGCCCATGTGTCATGTATAGTATCTAGATATGGAATGGATTGATAGACTAGAGTAGAGTAATGATGTGTATTTCAGTTGAGCTTCTTCAGTAGCACTTGGAAATGAAACTGCATTGCCAACTATTTACATCGGACAGTTACCAATCACTAGGCAGCCAACTGCCTATAGTAGGACAGAGTTGTTATCAATAAGTTATGTACATCACACATGACATGAGGCACGTGCTTTCATAAATGCACTGCGCGGGCCTCGTTTCACAGGAGCATTGTAAAATAAGCTCTCAATGAACCAGCTGAATTTTGTTAATTTACCAATCGAATTTGATTGTCCAACATCAGTTCTATAATTTATTTATTTTGTTGCCACCAAAGAGTGTCCTCTTTCCACTGCTTTGGTGCGGAATCGCAGGGGGAAGGGGGAGAGGGGCAGGCCAGCCCGGTCATGGCTAGAAGGGACCCCGTTTTTTTTTTGTGCATTTTAGCTAACCTTAACGTAGCAGGTTAGCAAAATTAGGTTAATTCTCGCAAATTATATTATTCAAATATATCATTTATAGCAGGGATGACGTCGTAACGGGTAACGTTTTCAATAAGACTTTTAATTTTGGTACAAGAACGTTCAACTTTACAGACTAAATTATATTATGTTAAAATGAATTACAATAATCTAAATGTGATTTTGAGCACAGTGGGTGGACGCCCTAATGCGTTATGCATATGGCTATCTGGCAAATTTCTCAAATGTCTGGCAAATTAAAATCTGTCCAGTCACGTTGCCCGGTGCCGTATTTTCCTAACGGAAACCTTGATGCTGGCCCATGTGGACTCGAATGCTTCCCACAGTTGTGACAAGTTGGCTGGATGTCCTTTGGTTGGTGGACCCTTATTGAATAACATGGAAAACTTGAGCATGAAAAACCCAGCAGCGTTGCAGTGATTGACACAAACCGGTGCTCCTGGCACCTACTGCCATACCCCGTTCAAAGGCACTTAAATATTTTGTCTTATCCATTCAACCTCAATGGCACACATACTGTACACAATCTGTCTCAAGGCTTAAAAATCATTCTTTAACCTGTCTCCTCCCCGTCATCTACACTGATTGATGTGGAATTATCACTTGCTAAGGTATGAAGTCTTCCGTGATGGTCAATCTAATGAGTGGCCTACCTACTGTTACTGAATATTAGCATTTCGGAGAAAGGCTTGATAATGAGGCCGGATAATTGTTTTACAGAGATTCATGAATGAAGCGCAATCAAATGAGTGGGTTATTGCATAATAGCCTATGGGTAAAACCATTTGAATTCAAATCAGGTTGACAGCACCCCTTTTGAGTTGAAGAGTTCAATACATATTTGCCCATTGTAGAAGTGCTCAGAAAATGACTTTTTGGACCTGAATGCCAAACATTCAAGAGATAAAGATGCTTAAAGTTGACCCATTTTGCATACCCCACCATACTATGAGACATCCATGTCTTCATCACTGGAAAAGATAAACGGCTGAAAATTGTCTTCTTTTTAAAAATGTTTACCTTAAACTCAATTATCAAAAAAACGTGTAAAGTTATTTTTTTCATATAATTCAAATCCAAGTTGCCACGTGTGTTGAATACAATAGCGCAAAAAAAGGTATTAGGTGAGCAATAGGTAAAGTTATAAAACAGTAAAAAGACAGGCTATATACAGTAACGAGGCTATAAAAGTAGCGAGGCTACATACCGACACCGGTTAGTCAGGCTGATCGCACCTTGACGACTGTTCAGTCGTGTGGTCAGAGCCATGACTACATGGAACTCTATTCCACATCATGTAACTGATGCAAGCAGTAAAATTAGTTTGAAAAAAAACAGATACAAGAAACACCTTATGGAACAGCAGGGACTGTGAAGCAACACAAACATAGGCACAGACACGATAACATACATAGACATGGATTTAGTACTGTAGATATGTGGTAGTGGTGGAGTAGGGGCCTGAGGGCACACAGTGTGTTGTGAAATCTGTGAATGTATTGTAATGTTTTTAAAATAGTATAAACTGCCTTAATTTTGCTGGACCCCAGGAAGAGCAGCTGCAGCTTTGGCAGCAGCTAATGGGGATTCATAATAAATACAATTTAAATGTAAACGTTCAAATGGTACCGCAAAGATGAGAACGTTGACTTTACTGGGAATATTTGTTTTAAATCATACTGGCAATCCTCCATAGGAAACCTAATGCAATCATAGAAATATAAATAATAGAATAGACATTACCATTTAAGTTAACATTCAACAGAAGCTGGACTGGCGGTCAATTTTGTGGTAATAATTAAAAGTTACAATCTTAATTGAATTCCAATTGTGTACTAGCTAAATTGCAGTGGTCTGAAGGGATAGACCCATTCTATAAATTATATTTCTATGATTGAAATGTCACCCACCCTGTATTCAAGAGCATGTGTCTCAACCAATGGACGGCACAACAAACTCAAATTATGTGAAATAGGGTCTAAGCTACAACATATGTGAATATGAAAACAATCAGAAATCAGTTTAGTTAATTGACATTAAAGGTTTAAAATTCATTTTTTCAATAAATAATAACACAGTTTGAAAACATTTATATCAAACTCAACCATTTATCTTTTCCAGTGATGAAGACATGGATGACTATGGTATGGAGGGGTATGCAAAATGGGTCAACTTTGAGCACATTTATTTCGTGAATGTTTTGACAGTCATGTCCAAAAAGGGACTTTCTAACCACTTCCATGGACAGACATGTATGGAAAGTTGTTTAAATTGAATTAAAAATGGATTTAGGCCTACCCTTAGGCTACATATCAACACAATTTGGCAAACCTCTTAGGTCCAGTTCTCATGGACTGTAAGTTTACTGTACTCTACCAATGATTTTTTTAAATTAACTTACGATGAACCACTGATGACTGAATTCTAACTACATTAGTCATGCAATGTCAATGTCTCATCCATATTCTATGCACACTGTAACGAAGTAGCCATTCTGTTTTACTTGTGCCCTAACGGGAGACACTAAGGTTAGTCAGAGATTAGAAGCCATTTTTCTCTGGTGTTTTAAGTAACTAGCTAAACGTAAAGTCATTTGAAGGCAATTCAGTTGTGGGTAGGCTGGCTACAATGTAACACTGCTCGAAAGGAAGTCATTGTAACAATGTTAACGTTTTCCGTCAGTGAACTTGAAACAATGTAAAACCGCATGCTACAGTAACATTGGGGTGAGTCTAAATGAAAATGAGTAGGCTACACAACAGTAAAAACAAAGTAAACATATTAAAAATATAAAACATATGTAGTGGCTTACTGTAACGCTCGAGGATGAATCTTCTCGACTGTAGCCTAGTAATGTCAAATTAGACTCTATAAAAGTAGATAATAGCCTACAGATAATAGACTGCATGACTCTTGTAAATGTCGCAATATACATTAACGACGTGATTGCTCGACGCCCACCTCTTTGATAATGTTGCGAAGTGACTCGTCCTCACTCACTCCCCGAGAAAGCGTCCTTTTTATCGGCGACCCCATTCTTTCCAAAGTCCCGGAATGCATTTTTATAGTAACCTACGATACACAAAAAATATAAATAATTTTATTAGAACTAGATGACATGAGTACTGTAGTCAACGAGTAATGTTTTGTTTTGTGCGGATGAAGGGATCGCGACAGAATGAACTGACGCCCAGGTTGTGGGCGGAGGACTAACTGTAATGTGAGCGGAATGTTTTTTTTCTTCTCTGGGTTGCCTCCCAATGACGTACATAAACCTTGGATTGCTATTCCCCACGGCATGTTTGGGACATTGAGGCTATGAAACCAATGGTCGGCTGTATTGGCACTCTTCGGAAAAGCAGTCTTCCATAGAAATGAATGGAATTCTACAGTATTTCATTTGAATGTTTCAATGACAAAATTACATGTATGCAAGTATTTTTGTTGTTGTAGTGGAGACAGTAAAATTATACTTGAAGGAAAATGTTTCATATTTGTTTAATGTTTAGCTCACATAATATAATTTATAAGTATGCATTAAGGTGTCTGTAATATAATAAACATGGCAAAAACAAATGTAGACATTAGTAAATTAATTTCTATAGCTTCCAAATGTTTTATTTAACTAGGCAAGTCAGTTAAGAACAAATTCTTATTTACAATGACCAGACCCTAACAACACTGGGACAATTGTGCACCGCCCTATGGCACTCCCACAGCCGGTTGTGATACAGCCTGGAATTGAACCAGGGTCTGTAGTGACACCTCTAGCACTGCCTTAGACCGCTGCACCACTCGGGAGCCCAAGGTTTTACAATGGTGGGGGAGTGCCAAGACGGAGGTGGAACATGTTAAGAGTAAATATGCTGCATAAGGAAATTGAACATGACGAGAGTGAGGATGAATTCACTGCGGTGGCAGGTGTGGTGAAGAACGCAGAGTTTGAGCCTTGTCCTGATGGTGACAAAGATGTTCTTTGCCCAGTGGGAGTGAGATTTTTTGGAGAGAATGGATGCTTGCCTTCTGGCTGATCCATATGTGGTGTCAGGTTGGGTGGAGAAGAGGTTGGGAAATGTTGGGTAGGTGAAAGTGACTCGAGGTGGAATCGTGTTGTTTTTTTGTGTTTCTGTCATCCAGAGGGAGTGTCCACTCCGCACCATGTGACTGGGGACAAGAACTGTGACTTGCCTTCCTCTCTGGAGCAGGGCCCTGTTGAAAGGAGTGATAACTGGAGTGCCGTTAAGTGTTGAGGAGGGTCAACTGAAGTTGAAGATTCCCGGTGTCTGCGACGCCCGCCGTTTGGTGAGGTGCAGACCCGGTGGAGAGCGTGGTGAAACAGAGAAGATACGGTCGAGTTTTGATGCAGAGTTTTTACCAGATAAAGTCAAGTTAAGATGTGTCAGTTATCCCATGAAAGCTTTTTAACCGAACATATTACAGTGTTTTAGGTGTCAAGTTTATGGTCATGTGGCAGCAGTGTGTAGGAGGGAGATTTGTAGATGTGAGAAGTGTGCAGGAGGACATGAGAAAAATGAATGTGTAGTATCGGTAGAAAAAGTGGTGTGTAAACTGAAGGGGTACCCATGATGCTGAGGATCAGAGGTGTCCAGTGAGAGTAAGGCAGATTGAGGTTGCCAGAATCAGAGCAGTGAATAGAGTAGTAGAGGAAGATGGGTCCAGGGTGAGGGATTCTAAGAAGATCCCTGTGAGTAGGCCGTGGTCAATAGAGAGTGATTGGAATAACAGGAATACGGTTTGTTTTTTGGCATTTATGGCCATGGATCTCAACTGTACCGCAGGAATGGAATGTAAATCACAGAGGATAGATGTTGTGGTGACAGCTGCAGAGAAGGTGTTTTGAACGATAGTGTCCCGTCCTCCCAGGCTGCTGGCCTGGTGCAGGATCAGACAGGGCCAAAGTAGTGGAATAGTGATGAGGTTTTAATGGGTGTAGTGTTAGTTGTTGGGCAATTTTTTCACAATACAGTATGTGGCGGCATGCACCTATAACATTTGTTTGCGGACCTCCATCATACCAAAGAAGAAGAAGAAGAAGGCGCCAAAACAGCCGAATACTGCATCTAAACGTGCATCGATCAGTGGCGACTTAAGCATGTAAATCTTGATGAGGCAAAAAAAAAAAAAAACATTTTAGATGCATGCCAGCAAAGCCACTACACAACACTAAACAATACATTAATTGCACTATAACGGTGACAAACGGTGCCCACACACTGTTAGGGCCTACATAATGCTGTCCCAACAGCAATCCCAACACCTTACCACTGCTACACCTGGCTATCAGCGGAGCCTTGTCTGGCAGCAAAACAGTAGGCAAAATTTGGAGGGGAAACAGGACCAAATGATTAGGGTTGGCACATAGACTACTAACAGCTTAATACACAGCATACACTTAGTATTACTTTCTTAGCTACAGTATACATGTCTCCCTGGCATATTACATCATTTATGCAGAAGCATGCAATATATTTTTGTGCTCACTTGAACAGGAAGGTGGTGCGGAGGTCCTTCATGGGGAAATTGTGTCATTAAACTTAGATTAGTCTGGCATTCTCTGGATTGCCATAGCAGGTGACCCAACTGTAGTCTGTGACTATTATGATTTCCCTTTGTAGCCAATTCACTTGCAGTAATTCCCTTACAGATATTTTGGTAATTCCGTTACCAATTTGGTAACATAATTACGAGCTTTAATCACTTAATAATTCATAAATCAATTTGATATCAGTAAAATCACAAACTAAAGCAATATTTCTTAAACTTACAGAAGGTAAACAATTTCTCCAAAACTAAATATTAGTGTTGAGATTAGTTGGTAGGGGTCTTTACGTCAACATTATTGTGTTTTGATGCATTTCTGATACCTTTTTAAGAGTTTTTATGGTAGATGTTATCTAAGACCCCTTTTCAATCTGTTTATCCACAAATCAAAGCCTTTAGTTACGCTTACTTTTTAAGATGGAAAATGGTTGAAAAATGTATCTATGTCTTCATTTCCCAAAAATATAGACTGTTCACTTTCATTTGACACCAAATTTTATATACTCCTATGAACTTCACATGTTGGTGCTCATGGATCCTTTTTGATGGAAATGCTTGTACCAAACTTTAACTCTGCACTGTTCTTTAAGTAAATGTGTTTATGTAACATTGGCCCATGCTGGCCCATGTTGACTCCAATGCTTCCCACAGTTGTGTCAAGTTGTCTGGGTGGTGGACCATTCTTGATACACACAGGAAACTGTTGAGCAAACCCAGCAGCATTGAAGTTCTTGACACAAGCTGGTGCACCTGGCACCTACTACCATGTTCAAAGGCACTTCAAATATTTTGTCTTGCCCATTCACCCTCTGAATGACGCACATACACAATTCATGTCTCTATGCTTAAAAATCCTTCATTAACCTATCTCCTCCCTTTCATCTACACTGATTGAAGTGGATTCAAGCCTCAATACATGGATTGTGTATGTGTGCCATTCAGAGGGTGAATGGGCAAGACAAAATATTTTAAGTGCCTTTGAACAAGGTATGGTAGTAGGTGCCAGTCTATGTCATGGAAAGAGCAGGCATTCTTTATATTTTGTACACTCAGTGTAGTTCACCTGTGACAATTGTTGTGGAAGTCTGAAATACAGTGGCCTACAGACTCCTTTACTACTTTCACATGCAAACCAATAAATACCAGAGACCGTTTTGAGGAAAATAATTGGATAGCACTTTATGATATTATTCATATTCATATTCATGATATTGAAATGGCCATGTATTTAATAAGAATGTACATGGTAAAATTACTGTAGTAATCTATCAATTACTTGTTGGTTAATTTAGGATTCATTAAAACAAGTGCCACTAGGCCCCATTACATGTAGAATTCTACCTATTGTGTAGAATTCTTTAAAGTGTCAGAAATCCAAAATTCTACAGAAGACTTATGGTGAATATGCTCTACCAAGGATACGTTTGCATATGGAATCTTACTAAGTTGTGAATATACCTTGTTCAACTGAACCTTCAACTGCAGCTGTATATTCAACCAGTAGGTGACAGTAGTAAGCTAGTTCTGCACTACACTACATGCTTGACGACTCAACTGATGAACAAGTCATTACCATAAGTGGTTGCAATACTTACCATTAGGAATTAGCCAGAGATAATTACAAACTTAATTAAGAGTCATTACATTGATTCAGAGAATTTAGCATGTAATAGCTGGGGGTTCTTTATGGCAGGCAGAGGTAATGCACTTAATTTACAAGTGAATTGAAGTTAGCCTGCGTTCAATTGTGTGGCTTCACATAGAGCCCTCACTAAAGTGATAACTATCAGTTGTGTATTCCAGGATTGAGTAACAATATAACTTTAATGTTTATTGACAAAATTAGGACTTTAGAAATAATGAAAGGGATTCATTTAAAAACAATGATGCATAAAGTATATAGATTGATTGACTTATTGATTGATGTGGTTTGGTTGATTAGCGCCATTGCTAGTTTGGAATATTCTTTAGAAAGACCAAAACATTGACAACAGGCATTTTTCACTCAAATTGAGATCCTGTATTTAAATCTAACAGTTGTTCCTATTGTACTGACCATGCACATAATGGTTCAAGTAATCATAGATTGTCTTATTGGATATGGTAAGGCTTGACAGCAAATCATAATTTTTAGGCTACAACAAAAGTCTGTGATAGATCACTAATAGCCAGACCCACATTACTTTACCATTTTGTTAAAACCACAGATATTTCCAGTTATCTCAATAACAAAAGCACTAATGGAATATTGCTCCCTTGATGTCATTACTCCCATAATGTCAACTTTTTAGGTGCAATTGAAAATGTTATGGGATGCATTTGCTCCATTGTTTTCTTTTGTTGAAATATTCCACTGTTTTATCATAAGTGCCTGTATGTTTGACAGTCTAAATTATAAATTATGCATTGCCTTGCATGTTGTTGCTGCTACAATTGTACATCTGGATGTGAAAATCATTGTGTTAAAAGTCCAGGGATTCTAACACAAAATGAGTGTCACTATTGTCAAATGAATGCTTCTTAAATTCCAATGCCCAGGGGCGGACTGGGACCAGAAATTAGCCCTGGCATTTCTAACACACCAGCCCACACTGGCCCAGGCCCCCACACTAGCCCATTTTTTCCCCTCAAGGCCCCCACACCGGAACATTTTTTTTTCTTGAGGACCCCATTTTTTGCCAGATAATGATAATTTTGTGCAAAATACCCTAGTTACACAGGAACACTGGGTTAAACATGGACCAGCCCATCTGGCATTTGCCCGAAATGTCCACCCCTGCCAATGTCACCTGTCACTCATCAGTCAATTTTGAAGGTTTCACAATTCTATGGGTGCAGGACAGATTCCATTGATCCTTTTATGCATACATCTGACTCCTTTTACGCATAATATAAAATAGGGGCATATTAGAAGTGAGAGAAGAGAAAGGGGAGGATAATTCCTTGTGGAAATGTCCATTCACTGCTTATCAACAACACCATCAAAATAAAAAATAAATGTAAGCTCCATATCACTAATGATATGTAATGACTTGAAATGGCCTCTTGCAGGTTCGAAACCTTGTCTGAATATAGTAATAAAATGCAAACTGGACAAACTACACTCCAGTCCATTCTGCATTCTCCCTTGTGCCCTCCCTCTTGCTCCCTCTCTCTCTTGACTTGGTGACAGACCTAAAAGCCTTTTGTTGCAATCTTAGCCAATGGAGATAGATTACGACACGGAGGAGCAGAGATATATAAAGAGCTATTTTAGGACGTGCTTGCACACTTTTCAATGACACATCTTCTCATTCGCACATATGGACTTAATTGTTATCAGATATGGCAACCAAAACAACAACCATAGCATAAAAACGGGTTATGCTTAAAATCGATAGATAGGCTAAAGTAAAATACTGAGAAAACCCACTAGGACGGACGCACCTTCCTACGTTTACTGCTGTCTTACAATACAACCGTTTTAAGAGGCGACTATTTGAGTAGTTGCATATCATTGGTACCTTTGCAAGGTAAGGAAACACAGGTTAAGACAAGCAACATTTCAGGGGAGGGGATAGCGCGAGCAGAAAGTTCTATAGCCTCACCAGTCATCATCATGCCGAGGTATAACTTTTTTCTGTGTTTGATGGTTTATGTTTGTCTGGGACTGTCTGGGAGTGACGAACCTAACCTTTTTCTACCACCAACGAGCGAGATGCCCACGGACGCCGGGCTGTCGCTCCTTGATGAGGAGGCAGGCGCTCACGAATGTTCAGCATGCGTTTGGAGAGAGCAAAGTAAAGTCCTGAGGCTGGAAACCATCAAATCTCAGATCCTGAGCAAGCTGCGGCTCAAGCAGGCTCCTAACATTAGTCGGGAGGTGGTGAACCAGCTGCTCCCAAAGGCGCCCCCGCTCCAGCAGCTTCTGGACCATCACGACTTCCAGGGAGACGCGTCCTCCCAGGATGAGTTTATGGAGGAGGACGAATATCACGCCACTACAGAGTCCGTCATCACTATGGCCTCGGAGCGTGAGTAATGCAACTTTGCCCCATAGCTGCTGAAAATGATTAATTAGTTTGTAAACCAATACTGAGAGTGAGAAGCAAGTCGCTGTCAAATGTGTGGTGATTGTTATGGTTATTGACATGCGTGGACAGAGGATATCCTGATAATATCGGCACTTTGGACTTCTGAACATACTGCTGATGATTTTATGACCATCTTTTTACTCAAGTAAAATATGACAATCCACCCACAGAACCGTTTAAATAGGACAAATGATGCGGTGTCAGCTGTTTGTTACGGCTGTCAAAATATCCCAATGGATTAAGTGTGAATTTGATAAATCACTCAAGTCAATAAAGGGCCTCATCACTATATGACAGAACCAGAGTAATTCACTTTGAGTAAGTCAAGCCATTATTATTATTGTTATTAATATGATGCATGAATGCAACTCTCTTGCTCATTCTCTCTAGTCTTATGTGCATGAAGAGGGTGATTTGTTGGAGGATGGACTTCTAGGCTACAGCTGTGATAGCCTGCACTGACAGCTCGTACGCGGCTTTAGCCTACGTTGTGCCTATGAACATAGACCGCGGAAGTATAGCCTACCCGAAATGATAGCATATGTTCTTACTTTTCGTATTATTTCAGGGCCATACTTCTTGTGGTATACTTTTAAGTAACTCTGTATCATGTTCGTATAAATAACTATTTTAAAATCGTCGTTTATGTTTTCTGACAATTCGGTGACTTCTATTTGAAATTTGTCATGTTTTGTGATTTGACTTATTAAGCGTTTGGAGTGCATAAATCAATAATGATAATGTAACATTTGGTAGGCAGATGCATTGCACCGAGCCTATGCACATGAACCATTTACATATCCTGCATTTGTATGGCCAAAGTATAGGCAATCCTAATAGGCCTATATGGTTTACATAGCAGAGGGACCGTTAAGGCCTAATATGCCCCTATTAAATAAGTATTAAATATCACGTTCAATGTGGACAGGAAGGTAGGCCTCTAGCCTACTGAACAAACCCTAACAACATTCCCTAAAATTATAGAGCCACAGCAGCTGTTCTCTATCGGTCCTTTATATGAGGGCTCCATCGGATTCCCTGCTGTTCATCGCAGTGAGAAAAAGTGTGTCCAAAAAGCTGCCATTGTGTCCCGCATGCAGCAATCCCCCTAGACCGCACTTGTCTTTTTAAATGCGAGGTTTATAGGCACAGCTCGTTTTTCCCTGTGAGAACACAAAGCCAGAGAAACAGTTGGGGTCGAGGGGAGTGTGTGACCTTTTCGCTGCGAATTGCTAGGGTTCAACAACATTTACACACGTAATGTATTCCGCACAAGGCGGACGAAAAGCCGTGCAAATAATCCGTTTTTTTCCAAGGGGGAACAAAGGATGCGTTTACACAGGCAGCTAAATTCTGCTATTTTTTTTCACTAATTGGCCTTTTTACCAATCAGATCAGCTCTGAACTATCTGATGTGATTGGTCAAAATACCAATTAGTGGAAAAATATCAGAATTAGGCTGCCTGTGTCGACGCAGCCAAAGATATGTTTGTGTTGCCTTAACTAACCTCTCCGTCAATTGTCATACAGCCCACGTCGTGCCCGTTCTTTTCGTAATGAACTTCACCAGTTTAACTGCTGCTTGGTGCCAAACGCATGTGAGATGATTATTCTGTGGCCTATTATTGTCAGATTTTCGTTCTCCAAATAAGCAGTGGTTTAAACGTCAATAAATTACTTTGAATCGCCCTTATCCGTTAGGGTTAAGACTGTCCCCTCCAATTAATCGCCAATTTTACTCATCAAAACTCCTTGTGATGGTAGCTGATCGTTCATGAATGATCCTCGTTATGCACATATGCCTACTTTGTGATGAATGACCTATTCTTGAATATCTGCTACCAAAACAACTGTGGCCCATGGTAATGAATATCTCAGTGTCAGTTGCTATTGACAACCCTCTAAGCAAGTTCAGCCTTTGGTTTGGTCCTCTGAGGGATGCATAGATGTTCTTGCCAGGCATGAGATCTTGACTGCTGTTGCATGCTTTCAGGCAGTTCACCATTGTGGAAAATGATTCCTATGATCAAGGGCAATATTTGTTTTTTTAACAAGTAGTGTCTATAGTTTATGTTAGAAAATGAAGATGTGGAGGAAACATGCACAATTGTAGAGCGGTATCACATTTTAAGCCTTTATCAAATCCTATGCATTACCATTTACATAGACTGATCCTCATGCAGAGCATCAAAGTTGTAGGATAGAAGCATTTATCAATATAATGATATGACTTATGTGATTATTTTATGTGATTGTCATGGCTCAGGTTTTTGAGGTCAATAATGTGATGTAGAATGGTCAATGTAGGCTCTCCTCCAGGATTAGTATGTCCAGCTGTCTCAACCAGTTGACAACATAGTTGTTTTCCCCATCATTCTGCATGTATCAAATCAAATCAAATCAAATTTATTTATATAGCCCTTCGTACATCAGCTGATATCGCAAAGTGCTGTACAGAAACCCAGCCTAAAACCCCAAACAGCAAGCAATGCAGGTGTAGAAGCACGGCAGCTGTTTGTTGTTAGTGAGACAAACTGCCAAGGTTTTTTCCCCCTCTTCTCATCACCGAACCTGCGTAACATTGTATCTTGTGTTTGAGGGTTAGATAGCTGTGGTGCCTCCCTTCCAGTATTTTCTATCCAGGGTTGTTCTCTTTTTGTATATGGACGTTTTGAACCTGTCTCTGCACTCTTCCTCGGGCCGGACATGACACAGCTGCTCCTGTCCGTTAGAGGAGAGATATGATATGATGGGACTGGGCATTTAGCAGAGGCTTTTGTTTTGCTGGGGAATGGGCTTTGAGCGGGATGGATGTAAACCCCATGTTTCAGTTTCTCAATGGCTTGTTTTTTAGACAGTTGTGGGCCATGGTTATTGATAGGTCCATAAGATATCTCTATTAAAATGTCAGGCGTGGGAGCTGCTGCTTTGTTTTGAATGAATGGGAGTGCACTCACTGACACTGGTGCAAGAAACATGCACTGTGCTGCTCTGCTCTGCACAGTTAGCAGGATGCCATGGGGCTACATTAGCATCTTTCCCCCTCTTTTTTTCTCCTCGGTTTTTCCTCTTCCTCCCACTCTGCATTTTATCCTTTCTCATTTCTCACTTCGCTCTCTTCTCTCTTTATTCCTCATCTCTTTACCTCTCCCTCTGAACTCCCTCCATCATCACTCTCCTCTGGTGTTCACATTGAGAGGAGAAGGACTGCATCTCTCTTGCCTGTGGCGCTTCAGCAATCCCACAAGATGAAAAGCCCCTTTTCCGTCTCAGATAAAGCCAGGGAGGACTTCAAACGCTATTCCCTGCGCACCTCGAACCCAATCACCCTCACATGGGCGTGCACACTGCCTTTGATGGGCCGTGTAGGTTCACACAGTACATGCTGAACTGGACCGGTGCCAGAGTTGCTTCTTAGTATTCGCTCAAGGTACGTGGGTGCCGCAGTGGGGGTTGAGAGGGTCCATGCTTTCTGGTCGCTAATTACACTATGAAATTTAATGGAAAAGCTATTTATATCCCAGTGCGGCACTGTAACGTACTGTAGCATTCCCTCCGCATACCGTGTGTTGGAAAGAATATCGATGCAGTGCACTACCCATGTACGTGGAGCGAAGCTGCACACATAGAAGCTGCATTGGTCCTATGTGGTTCATTTATATTACAAAATTGCAAATCACAGTGCAAAGGATTTGAAACTGTTTGTATATGTTTGTTTGATACACAGAAAGCTGTCTGATTTTGTACTTTAGCTGAGTCCTGTAAAAACAGGCTATGTGTGTGTGTGTTGGTGCATGGTCTGCCTGGGCCAAGGAGGGGAAAGGTTTGACCCCAATAGGCCCTCATTTGTTGCCTGTCCATGACATTGAGACCAGATCTCTCTGTCTCTCTAAAACTGTGTACATTTGGAAAATGTTTGTTGATAATTTGTCATTCCCCGTCTCTGAATTGTTTTAGTAATTGGCCCATCTTATTGCAATTTGAATACTTAAGTCCAACATCTGTTTAAGTTGCAATTCTAGCGCTAGTCTTAAGCAGGGTTCACAACCACAGAGCAAACCGTTTGAGTTTTAAACCGTCACTTTGAACGGGGTATGGTAGTAGGTGCCAGGCGCAGGTGTCAGGTGTCATGAACTGCAATGCTTCTGGGTTTTTCATGCTCAACACTTTCCTGTGTGTATCAAGAATGGTTCACTACCCAAAGGACATTCAGCCAATTGTGGGAAGCATTGAAGTCAACATGGGGCAGCATCCCTGTGGATTGCTTTCGACATCTTGTAGAGTCCAGGCCCCGACGAATTGAGGCACTTCTGAGGGCAAAAGGAGGTCCAACTCAATATTAGGAAGGTGTTCCTAATGTTTTGTACACTCGGTCTGCACAACCCATGTCTCATGGCTTAAAAATCCTTATTTAACTTGTCTCCTCCCATCCATCTACACTGACTGAAGTTGATTTAACAGGTGACATCAATAAGGGATCATAGCTTTCACCTGGTCAGTCTGTTATGGAAAGAGCGTGTGTGTGTGCACGTGTAGAGAGTATATGTGTGGATATGATGAACAATCCTCTTCATTCTTTTCATTAGCATCTGTGCATCAAACATTTGAATGGAGTTATTGCTTTATCAGTCATCCTCAGTGCCATGACACAAGTTTCATCAGAGCTTTTTGACAGGGGATCCAGCAGAGTGCAGAACTTCTCTCGCTCTCTCTCATTTGACACTTGCATTTTCAGTTGCCGTATTAGTAATGTTAAGTTCTTTCTATTTTTGTACACTGAACAAAAATATAAACGCAACATGTAAAGTGTTGGTTTCATGAGCTGAAACAGAAGATTGCACAAATTTGTTTACATCCCTGTTAGTGAGCATTTCTCCTTTGCCAAGATGATACATCCACCTGACAGGTGTGGCGTATCAAGAAGCTGATTAAACCACATGATCATTACAGAGGTGCACCTTGTGCTGTGGACAATAAAAGGCCACTCTAAAATGTGCAGTTTTGTCACACAACACAATGCCACAGATGTCCCAAGTTGAGGGAGCGTGCAATTGGCATGCTGACTGCAGGAATGTCCACCAGAGCTGTTGCCAGAGAATTTCATGCTAATTGTTCTATCATAAGCCACTTCCAATGTCATTTTAGAGAATTTGGAAGTGCGTCCAACCAGCCTCACAACCGCAGACCACGTGTAACCACGCCAGCCCAGGACCGCCACATTCGGCTTCTTCACCTGCAGGATCATCTGAGACCAGCCACCCGACAGCTGCTGAAACTGTTGGTTTGCACAACCGAAGAATTTCTGCATAAACAATCTCAGGGAAGGTCATCTGGGTGCTCGTTGTCCTCGCCTGGGTCTTGACCAGTTCAGTGTCATAACCGACTTCAGTGGGCAAATGCTCACCTTCGATGGCCACTGGCACGCTGGAGAAGTGTGCTCTTCACGATGTAATCCTGGTTTCAACTGTACAGCTTGTATGGCATCGTATGTGCGAGTTTACTGATGTGAACAGAGTGCCCCATGGTGATGGTGGGATATGTGCAGGCATAAGCTATGGACAACGAACACAATTGCATTTTATGGGTGGCAATTTGAATGCGCAGAGATACCGTGACAAGCTCCTGAGGCCCATTGTTGTGCTATTCATCCACCTTCTCATGTTTCAGCATGATCATTGAGCATGTTTGGGATACTCTGGATCAACATGTAGGATAGCATGTTCCAGTTCCTATGAACTTCCAGCAACTTCACACAGCCATTGAGGAGGAGTGGGACAACATTCCACAGGTCACAATAAACGACCTGATCAACTCTATGTGAAGGAGACGTGCCACGCTGCATGAGGCAAATGGTGGTCACACCAGATACTGGTTGGTTTTCTGATCCATGCCCCTACCTTTTTTTAAAGGTATCTGTGACCAGCAGATGTATATCTGTATTCCCAGTCATGTGAAATCCATAGATTAGGGTCTAATGAATTTATTTAAATTGACTGATTTCTTTATATGGGCTCCTGAGTAGCGCAGCGATCTAAAACACTGCATCTCAGTGCAGTAGGTGTCACTGCAGTCCCTGGTTCAAATCCAGGCTGCATCACATCAGGCTGTGATTGGGAGTCCCATAGGGCGGCGCACATTTGGCCCAGCATCGTCCTGGTTTGGCCGGGGTAGGCTGTTATTGTAAATAAGAATTTGTTCTTAACTGACTTGCCTAGTTAAATAAAGGTTCAATAAAATAAATTAATATGAACTGTAACTCAGTAAAATCTTTGAAATTGTTGTGTTTTATACTTCTATTCAGTGAGTATTAACAATGGAGAAACAACATAAGAAAATAGGTAATCTGGTCTACACACGTGTGGGCACATGCAGGTAAACGTATGCCCCCACACACACACACACACACACTGGACAACTGTCTCCCTTTTGACAAAAAGGATCAGAGTTCACAGCTATGTGATATATTGGACGAGAAGCCAATTAACCTCACCGGGCCTCTTTCTTTGGCAGCAAAGGAACCTGGTAGTAGCTTACACAGCATTTACCCCCCACCCCCATGCACACACACACACACCAACCACTCCCACCAAAAACCCAAGTCTTTTATAGTGTTGACCCTATAAAAGGGTCATTTCCTGAAGGTACAGGAACCATAAACATTAAGAGGCAGAGCGCTAAAAGAACAGGCCAGCAGAAGCTGGACTGCCTTCAGCCTACTGGCCAGTGATTGCGGGAAGTCGATGAGTATGTGAGGTTTTTATCCATTCCATGGAAGGCTATATTTGATGGTGACACCTGTTCCCGTCCACTGACGGAGCCACAGAAGGGAAAGACATACCACTGAGGGAGCCACAGAAGGGAAAGACATACCACTGAGGGAGCCACAGAAGGGAAAGACATACCACTGAGGGAGCCACAGAAGGGAAAGACATACCACTGAGGGAGCCACAGAAGGGAAAGACATACCACTGAGGGAGCCACAGAAGGGAAAGACATACCACTGAGGGAGCCACAGAAGGGAAAGACATACCACTGAGGGAGCCACAGAAGGGAAAGACATACCACTGAGGGAGCCACAGAAGGGAAAGACATACCACTGAGGGAGCCACAGAAGGGATGGACATACCACTGAGGGAGCCACAGAAGGGAAAGACATACCACTGAGGGAGCCACAGAAGGGATGGACATACCACTGACGGAGCCACAGAAGGGAAAGACATACCACTGAGGGAGCCACAGAAGGGAAAGACATGCCACTGACGGAGCCACAGAAGGGAAAGAAACTTTGGTGATGACTTGTTGGGATGCCTGGTCATTACTGGTTTGTTTAAGAAGAAAATAAAAATTTCTAGGCCTGTTGAAATAGCACAACACGCTGTCAATTATATGGCTAATAAAATTACAAAGGGCCAAAGTCTTAATACGAGGGGCGAAATTTCACCAGCACTTTCAGGAATCTCACTCCCTCCACCTTTCATTCTGTATTCCCACGCTCCCATGTCCCCACCACACCAACTAGTGCCCACCCTTTCTCTGGGAGACTTATCTTAAAATGTGGGTCCCGTGCACACACACACACACGCACACACTATACATTCAGGAATCACATGTATAATACACCTTCCTTACCTCAGCAGATAACATGTTACAGTACATTGCACCAATATCAACTATACATTAAGGGTTGGATGTGCATAGCAGTATAAAAAGGGACATTTTTATGAGATCCTGGATCATTGTCACAATTATGGACCAATAAATGCATAAATTCCTCCTGCCGTGTGTGTGTAGTGAGCTGGAATGCTGCTGAGTGCCTGTTAAAAGGGATTCAGGGAGCTAGCATCCAGCTTGCTGCGCTGTATGTGCCCCATAGTGCGTGGGTATGCAGTGATGGAGGAGTGATGGGGAGGGGGTCCACAGGGAGCAACAAGCAGCCTAGTCCTATTCTTAAGGGACAAAATCACGAAGGGGCTTTTATAGGTACACTTAAAAAGACCTGAAACAGATGTTATGTCTCACTAATAAAGGAAATAATTACTTCCCACCAGTAATTAAGCACGGTGTACAGGAGGGACACGAGGGAAGAAAGGAGAGGAGGAGAGAAAATATAAAATGGAGAGCATTGAGGGGAAATGACTGACTAGCGAGTCGGGCTGTGCTGCGGAGACGTTTATGGAGGAGCCCATTAATCCTAAATGAAGGAGTCTCTGATCAGAGGAAATACAGCGTGGACACAACGTCGGATCCCACCACGATTCCGATGTGCCTGAAAGAGGTTTGGACGGTGCGCATTTAGTGGATCGCCGGCGCCACAGCTGATGAATATTTAAATTAAATGTTAATTAGAGCCCTTCTAAGTGGCCTGAGAGTTACTGTATTCATCCATCGCCTATGGCTGCCTGCACATCAGTTTCAGTATGCCAAGAGCCGAGATCAACTCAGGAAGTTCATTATATTTAAGCAGCACATTGTCCAAACGTCAAAATGTTCTTTAGGCCTGGAGCCAAGTTTGATTCTATTAATGTACAGTGCTGGTAGAGGAAAAAAAAGAGCTGTGACAGATTTGAAATGGGATAACGGATACTCCCACATTGTACGGACATTGTCGAGTGAATAGTATGGACAGAAAAGGGATTCAAAGGAGGGGGGAATGTCACTCTGGCTGACAAGGCCTGGTCACACTGACTTTGTCCACAGTGAAAATCCTTGGCCGAGGCTTTGGGCTTTGAGTGTGCTTCAGGGAGGCAAACAGAGAGGCCAAACTCACATCATCACCCAAAGACGGGGCAAGGAGGGAGTGCATCAAAACATCTTGCCCTTTGTGGGTCCCTCTGGCCTCTGCACCCCCTCAGCCCATTTGGGTGCAGGAGAGAGGGACGGGGAGAGGGATTGATAGAGGGATATGGGGAGAGAGCAAAGGGGTCAAAGGACACACACTAAAGCAAAGCTTTGTCTATGTCATCAGTCCTTCTCTGTGTTGTTTGTGTTGTACACTGACTTAGCTCACCTCATGCATTCACTAAGGGACTTTAACTGATATATCATCTCATGCAGTAGGGTGGCAGGTAGTCTAGTTTAAGAGCATTGGGTCAGTTATCAAAAGGTTGCTGGTTCAACTCCCAGAGCTGACTAGGTGAAAAATCTGTCGACGTGCCCTTGAGCAAGGCACTTAACCCTAATTGCTCCTGTAAGTCACTCTGGATAAGAGCGTCTGCTAAATGAACAAAATTGAATGAATTATGGATTTTGGTTTAGAATACTTTCTAATTCTAAGTATGATGCTGTCTGTATATGACGCAGATTGCCTGTGGGCTCAAAGCGTTAATTTAATTAGTGACACTACTGGTGTGATTCACTTAGGTGAGAATCTCCCATGCAGGAGTTTATGGGTTACATTCAACAGCTAATCTTACTAACACCATAGAGGATGCCATGAGGACATAATGCAGGGTATAATGTAGGAGAGATTAAAAAGATGTCATTCAGGACACCACGCTTCTGTCAGGAGACATAATGTAGCTGAAATGGTGTTAAAGGATTTGGCAGTAAAAACCCAAGCTATTTTTCTTTGTAATCATTTGCTTTGCAGAATTGATCATAATATCCCTTCTCAGTCAGAATATATCAGAACACACATGCGCACGCACGCACACACAACCCTGGTTGTTTCCTGCTGTCCAGCTGTCCGGCTTATTTCAGCTCACTGCTTTCTCTCTCTCTTTCTCCCTCCTGCAGTTCTACATGCATTTCTATGGTTCAGTTATTTTCTGTGTAAGGGTTATATTATTATTGTAAGACTCCTATCGCTTTCTTGAGGAGAGAGTCTGTTTGGGGCCCCTGTGTGTGTGTGTGTGTGTGTGCCCTCACTGGGTTGGAACAGGGAGTATTAGGAGGTGTCTTTTGTTGCTCCTGGGGGGCTCCTGTGCTCAGTCCTAATAGGAGTCTTGTGCCTGCCGTTGTCCCAGGGGAGGGGGTCTGAATGAGGGGTCCAACTTCACCCCCCCCCCCCCACCACCACTCTCCTCCCCCTTTGGGACAGGCTGAGAGACAAAGAGGGAGTGAGGCTGGGATGGTTGAGGGGGTGCACTGTGGCCTCTGTCTTATTAGAAGGGTCGTGAACGTGTCACAATGATTAATTTGCTGAGGTGCGCAGGGATACCCTAGAGTCACATTTATCTAACGCCAGGGCTCCCAAACGCACACTCTCCACAAAATGGCACATTTGCATTTCCCATTAAGAAAAGAAAATACAGATATATATATGCAAATGCAATCCCCATCTTGGTTTATGCCATTATGCTCTATCGTTTCGGACATTCACAATGGATGACCGTTTTTCTTTATTTTTTCACAATTTTTTTGGCAGTCTATCTATTGAACCTGATTGGCATGCTGTTCCTTTTTTACTGCACGTGTGGACATGGACACACTCTCACACAGCCCAGAGTGCCTTCATACAAATAGGACTGGAGAGGTTGGATGTGGTGTCTCCATCAAATATTCCATCAACTTAATTTACATTCTCAATGTGCCTCCTATCAGACCAAGCAGAAGGCTCCATTGTGAACTGTGCATAACAAAGCAATGGGATTGTCTGTTTGCCATCTTTCAATCTAATGTCAGCCTAGTTGTTTTGTGTCTGGTTCGGGGACACTCTCTCTGAGGTCAGCTCATATGGTGAAATGTTCTGATGTGTTGTTGTGTTTTGCAACACAGCATATGGTGTGAATAATATAGCCTACACTCTTCACTGTGTAAAACATATATACTGTGTGTGGTCATCACGTTCATTCTTCCCTTGCCATATTCACGCAGCACCACCTGGTAGTATTACTGCCAACCATTAAAACATGGCATGCTTTGAAATGGCCTCAGAGGTATTTGAATGAACAGATGACAATGGTGAATAAACCCTTACACTTTATAAGTGTTCCCTTACATGAACACATAGGGCGCCTCGAGCTGGCATTGGAAAACATGTACCCAGGGAGTGGGCCAGATGTTCAGTAGTCCCACCTGCAGACCTGCTGTGCCTTGGCAGTTAAAACTCATGTGCTACATATGCTCCCATCACACCGTAGGGAAATAAGCTGCGACAGTAATGAAGCAGAGCAGTACTCCACACTGCAGTAGTGGAAACGGGAGAGAAGAACAAAACAGGCACATGTCCAATAGGAAAAACACTGCTCACACTCACATGTATGCATCCTTCTTGGTTGTCTTTGTAACCAGAAGTAGGTGAAGGTTGATATCTCAGTCAGCAATTTAATTGTGTTTCTGAGATGAGGTAGGTAGGAGGGACTCTGATGAGAGAGGGGTTGTCATTGCACCAGTAGGTGGTGCTGTATGCAAAACCTGCGCTTGTGCCCCCAGGTTTGGATAAAGGGGTAAAGGTACTGGGGGATTGGGGAGGGGTCTTCTGTTATAAAGAAATGGTTACAGGAAATGAAGACACATAAATGTTACTACACCCCACGGGCAGGAAAATACTAAACTCTTTTCATCAGTAATATTTCCTGGCAGCGGGGATTGAGCTATTTCAGGTCATGGCTTAAAATCCCCTTGGTTTTGAGTGATCTTTACAAGCCTCCCTCATTTAATATGGGTGGAAAGTTCTGCCAAGATATATGGCATAATTAGGCTGCAGGTATGCACGTTTCACTGAGTTCCCCTCCATTTTATTCCCATTCACTCTCTATGAAGGCACAAATTGATATTACCCATCGATGCTCTCATTGTTTAGCATGATGTAGCTCATATGTTGTGCATGTGTGTTTAATAACTTCCTGTTATATGGCACTCAATTTAGCATGACCAGCAGAAACCTGCATCTCAGATTACGTAGGAAACTGTAGGTCTTATTGCAGGCAACACATTAGAGAAAGTGATTTGCCAAAGCATCTCAAACTGGTTGCTTCAAGTGAGTCTTTCAATTCAGCTGTTGGTTAGTTGTTCATGTGGATAAAAGAAAGTGCGGAAAGGCATTGTCATAGTTTCATCATTCACTATGCAGCAGAAAAACAACAACAAATAGTAATCTCAAGTAAACCCGGGGAAAACTGCAGAATCATTCATTCCCGGTTTGGTGCTGATGAGCAAACACAACAACACGTTAATTGCTGTGACCCCAGCAACCTACCAAAAGGAACATTGACATATTGTTTGTCCAGCGTGAGACACTGTTTAATTTACACTCACTAATGACTGGCCCTCATAATACAGGCTGAAGGACCTTGGCACTCATTCAATGTTCCTCTGGACTCTTCTAATGGATATGGTTTTATCTTTACCTCATTGAATTCATATCCCTCTATGCATGCCGGCTAAATCAATTACAACACTTTGGTAAACAAATCACCATTGGCTGCTAAAACCCTGCCCCAAACACAACAAAAACAAATTGCGGCTGAGTAAGCTGAGTTGTATATCTTTGAAATATCAAATGGGTGTGAATAGGTGAAAGGACTGTTGTGGAGAAAAACATATATTACCATCGCCATAGGGTCGACCTTGACCTTCAAACTCAATTTGGCTATTAGGACTGCCCCTCCCCAGCACCCCGGGATGTAAAAGGCTGACGGTTTTGACCCCTGATCCCATTTCTTAACTAGGCCGAGGTGCCAAAATGACCTTTTGACCCAGGAAGCCTTTGCAGGTTGCCTGAGCAACCTCCGATTTAACAATGATTGACAGGTCCCTGCGCTTTCTGTTTAAAATGAGGCAGCAACACACTTCTCAGCAGAGAACAATGAGCGGGAACACAAGCCTCCATTCAGCTCAGTCTAGATCATTAACACTCTCGGCTGTCTGCTTCAAAACCAAACTACTAGCAGTCTACCAACTGGTGAATTCAGTGGAAAGTTGCTGTCAATGTTGAATGTATAGTACCTCATTGATAATATTTGGCTCCATTTAAATGTAAGTACTGGATTTAGGAAGGGGCCCTTCAATGCATTGAAATAAATATGTCAACAGAATAAATGCATTTTTTAAAATATGCATGCCTCCTTTAAAAACAACGTGCTTCCATTTATGGACGGCAGGTACCCTAGTGGTTAGAGCGCTGGACTAATAACCGAAAGGTTGCAAGATCGATTATCCCGAGCTGACAAGGTACAAATCTGTTCTGACCCTGAAGAAGGCAGTTAACCCACTGTTCCTAGGCCACCATTGAAAATAGGAAAAAATGTGTACCGTGTCAGCTCGGGGATATGAAGTTGCAACCTTTCGGTTACTAGTCCAACGCTCTAACCACTAGGCTACCGCCCCGGTGTTGTTAATAACAAGACTATCTGCTAATAAATCTTGACAGCATACATTTTCACCTAATTCATGATAGACAGAATGCTTTACATTGAAATAGGCATTGGGTGCATGTCATTATTCTTGATGGGCAGTCTATGCAAATGAGTCAGAATGCGAATGACATATGTTGTACACAGCCACAGCCAGTCACATAAGTGGTAGCCTACATCAGTGAAATACTCTGAATGAAGGCCAAGTACTAAGATATGAATAGTCAATGGATATCCAATGGTTTAAAAGCTTCTCTCTTTTCTTTCAAATGTTTTTTTTTTTTTGCTTCTGAGACTGCAACAGTAACCATAACTTGTCATTTGGGTGTTACAGAGAGTATGTAATGTCCTGAAATTACTTTATCATACAGCTCAGTTCTACAGAGCCCATTAAAATCTCCACAAATGTTAGTTAATCTAGACTGGTAGTGGCTCCAAAACGGCGAATTATTTCAAACTGATGGCTCCATCATGAGTTTGCTCAGGGGATCTAGTAACCATTTTATGGTTAGTGCTGCTTCGATGAGAGTCAGCTGTTTTCCTGCCTCTTCTAACTCCCCCTCACTCCTCCTGCCTGTGATTTTGGTGGCAGCTGTGCAGAGATCGGTTTTGACCTGTGAACCCCACATTAGGCGGGATCTCCATGCTGCATCAGACATTTACTGATGTAAACCAATGGCACCTCTTGGATTTGGAGAGTGGAGAGCTTATATCATTAGGTGATATAAGTCAGTTGCAAATTGTTAAATCGACCCTAGCCACTTCTCCCTAGGCACCGTGTAGAACTGAAAGGATTGGATAGGTATAAAGCAATGCGATAATATCTCCCGTGCTCCACAATGATATCTGATATCTTCATTATGACGTCTGGCAAATCCACTCATTAGATTTAGAGGCTTCGTTTGACCAGTCCTCTTAGTTAGCTGTAACATTTACTACATTTTGTAGTCTCTCAAATGTTTCTTTGAAGTTGTTTTTTCTCATCTTAAAGTATGAAAGATATTGACAACATACACAAAAAAAGGTTTAACCCTTATTTAACTAGGCAAGTCAGTTAAGAACAAATTCTTATTGGCAATGATGGCCTACCAAAAGGTAAAAAGCCTCCTACTGGGCCTGGGATTAAAAATAAAAAAACGAATAGGACATAAAACACATCACGACAAGAGAGACACCACAACACTACATAAAGAGAGACCTAAGACAACAACATGTCATGTGTTGCTGCCATGCTAACAGCACAACATGGTAGCAGCACAAAACATGGTGCAAACATTATTGGGCACAGACAACAGCACAAAGACAAAGGTAGAGACATCAAGCGAAGCAGCCACAACTGTCAGTAAGTGAACATGATTGAGTCTTTGAATGAAGAGAGAACTGTCCAGTTCGAGTGTTTTTTTGCAGCTAGTTCCAGTTGCTAGCTGCAGCAAACTGAAAAGAGGAGTGACCCAGGGATGTGTGTACTATGGGGACCTTTAACCTTTAACAGAATGTGTGTTGTATGTGGAGGATGAGGGCTGTAGTAAGTATCTCAGATAGGGGGAGTGAGGCCTAACTAAGAGGCTTTTATAAATAAGCATCAACCAGTGGGTCTTGCGACGGTATAGAGTGCAGTGATGTGTCCTATAAGGAGCATTGGTGGCAAATCGAATGGCCAAATGGTAAAGAGCATCTAGCCGCTCGAGAGAACCCATACCTTTGTTGTAGAGCGTTTAACACAAAATCCGGTGAGGGGCCAGGTGAGTATAAGACTGTATCATCTGCATATAAATGGATGAGAGAGCTTCCTACTGTCTGAGCTATGTTGTTGATGTAAATTGAGAAGAGTGGGTCCTAGGATTGAGCCTTGGGGTACTCCCTTGATGACAGGCAGTGGCTGAGACAGCAGATGTTCTTACTTTATACATTGCACCCCTCAGAGACACCAATACTCCTTAGCCAGCCCACAAGAATGGAATGGTCTTCCATATAAAAAGCTTTGGCCAAATCAATAAAAATAGAGCACAACACTGCTTAGAATCAAAAGCAATGGTGACATAATTTAGGAGCTTTAAGGTTTCAGTGACACATCCATAACCTGAGGAGCGAAAACCAGATTGCATACCAGAGAGAATAGTATAGACATCAAGAAAGCCAGTCAGTTGATTATTGACAAATGACACACTGAGGCTGCCTTCCAAGCAGTGGGAACCTCCCCAGAGAGGAGAGACAGGCTTGGGGATGATAGGGGCAGCAAACTTAAAGAAGAAAGGATCTAAACCATCTGACCCAGATGTTTTTGGGGGGGTTAGGTTTAAGGAGCTCCTTTAGCACCTCCGACTAAGTGAATGCCTGCAGAGAGAAGCTTTGTAGCGGGGCAGGGGAAAAAGAGGTAGTCAGTCGCATTAGAAGGGGTGGGAGATGAGGAAATGTTGGATGGGCAATGAGGCATGGCTGAGTCAAATAGGAATCCTGACTTAAAGATGTGGTGATTAAAGAGCTCAGCCATGTGCTCCTTGTTAGTAACAACCACATCATCAACATTAAGGGACATGGGCAGCTGTGAGGAAGATGGTTTATTCTCCATGTCTTTAAGTAACTAACTTTGGCCTTCCGGATAGCCTGAGTGCACTTATTTCTCATTTGCCTGAACGAGAGCCAGTCAGCCTGAGTATGCGTGTGCTGAGCCTTTCGCCAAATAGAATTCTTGAGGTGGAGTAACTGCCAAATCACAGTCGAACCAGGGGCTGAACCTGTTTTTAATTTAAATTTTCTTTATGGGGGCGTGTTTGTTAACAATACCACTGAAAATAGCAAAAAAGAAGGTCCAAGCGTCTTCGACAGAGGGGATCAAGCTTCTATACCAATTCTAAACCAGGTCATGAAGTAAGGCTTGCTCATTAAAGTTTTTTAACAAGCGCCTATGACAAATCAAGACAAGTCATTTCACTGAGCAGCCATTACGAATACAGGCTGTAAAACAGTGATCACTAAGGTCATTACAGAAAACACCAGACAGATACCTATCAGGATTATTTGTGAGGATAACGTCAAGGAGAGTATCCTTTTCTGGGTGTTTGGAGTCGTACCTTGTGGGATTGGTAATAATCTGAGAATTTTAGGGAGTCCCATTGCTTTAGGACTTGGTCAGGGGGTTTAAGCATGTCCCAGTTTAGGTCACCTAGCGGGACAAATTCAGACTTCGTGTAAGGGGCCAGGAGAGAATTTAGGGTACAGGCCAGTGATGATGGTGGATGATAACACCCAGCCAACAAAAAGCTATTTGAAAGTTTAGTGCTTAAAACCAGCAAATCAAATTGTTTGGGGACAGACTTGGCAGAGACCACCGAGCACTGAAAGTGTTCCTTGGTAAAGTTTGCCACTCCACCACTTTTGGATGATCGCGCTTGCCGAAAAAGGTTATAACCAGAAAGGTTAACATCAGTGTTCAAAACACTCTTCTTAACCACGTCTCATTAATGACCAACACATCTGGATTGGAGCTGTGGACCCACACTTTCAATTGATACATTTTAGGTAATAAGCTTCTTGTGTTAACGTGCAGAAAACCCAGGCTTTTACGAGAGCAGAAATCTGTGAAACAGATATCAGAGGACAAGTCATAATTGGGGCCAGAGTGTATATGTACATTTGAAGATATCATCAGCAGTAATGCAATCAGGCCACGGCAGAGGACAAGGAGAGCACTGCAGTGTTTTTTAATGACATTTGAATGTGCATTAGATGGAAACAAGATAATATTGTACAGCAATTTCATCAGGTAACATGAATACAAAGCCGGCAGGAGGTGGCTAGAATGGGATGGGAGGGCAAGAGTCCGTGTAACCAATAGAGTCAATAGTCCCGAGGATGGGACCAAACAGTCTGTCCCACGGTTGCGTAAACCAGCACGTTCATAGTCAACAAGGCACGCAAGAGTCATGAGGCAAATAGCATAAAACAAGAAAAAATATAACGACTTGGGGCTAGCCATTGTAAGTTCAAAGAGTCACTCGCCCCAACAAGATAACTTGAGAGAGTAGCTCTCTGAGTCCAGTAGGCTATAAAAGTATGCGATTAAAATAAATAGTAGGCCTATACTAGTTAATTCAAGCATTTCTGAGTAAGCTCACATAATAAGCTTAAAGTTAATTAGCCTACCTAAAATTCTGATCAGTAGGCGGGAAGGGGGGGGGGGGGGGGGGAGTGTGGCATCTGTACCAGACAAGCCAAGGCAGGCGGTGATCAGATCGCCAGGTGGAATCCAAGCAGCAGTGCAGCAGGCAACAGGAGTAGGTGTCACACCCACTTGGGAGAAGCTTTTTTCTGGAGGCAGATACAATTTGAAAAAAATGCAAGAGAACGGTCACAATGTATTATTCCAGGTTAGGCATAATTTTGGTTTTGGCCACTAGATGGCAGCAGTGTATGTGCAAAGTTTTAAACTGATCCAATGAACCATTTCATTTAAAATGTTGTATCAAGTCTGCCCAAATGTGCCTAATTGGTTTATTGATACATTTTCAAGTTCATAACTGTGCACTCTCCTCAAACAATAGCATGGTATTATTTCACTGTAATAGCTCCTGTAAATTGGACAATGCATTTTGTAGTTAGATTAACAAGAATTTAAGCTTTCTGTCCATATCAGATATGTCTATGTCCTGGGAAATGTTCTTGTTGCTTACAACCTCATGCTAATCATATTAGCCTACGTTAGCACATCCGTCCCGTGGGGGGACACTGATCCTGTAGAGGTTTTAAACCTTTATTAATGTAGAAACCCTGCCTGTCTTTCTCTATCCCACAGCGGAGCCCTTGGTGCAGGTGGACGGCAAGCCCAGCTGCTGCTTCTTTAAGTTCAGTCCCAAACTCATGTTCACCAAGGTGCTGAAGGCTCAGCTGTGGGTGTACCTTCGGCCGCTGCAGCAGACTTCCACCGTCTACCTGCAGATCCTCAGGCTGAAGCCTGTCACGGAGCAGGGCAGCCGCCACATCCGCATCCGCTCATTGAAGATCGAGCTCAATTCACGTGTGGGCCACTGGCAGAGTATCGACTTCAAGCACGTGCTGCAGAACTGGTTCAAGCAGCCGCACACCAACTGGGGAATTGACATCAATGCCTTCGACGAGAGCGGCAACGACCTGGCAGTGACCTCGCTGAGACCAGGGGAGGAAGGGCTGGTAAGGACCCTCAGACCTGTCGCAGCCTTACACACTGACACTTTGTCAACTAATCTGTCCTCGATTCCTGGCATCCTCTCTCCACACCTCCTATTCAAAATGCATTGGAGAAGTAGGTCCAAAGGGAGGGACCTTGGACCTTCTCCTCCAATACGGTTGAGAATTATGCAGGGAGATAGGATGCAAGGAATTGAGGAAAGACCACTTGAGATACAGTTGAAGTTTACATACACCTTAGCCAAATACATTTAAACTCAGTTTTTCACAATTCCTGACATTTCATCATAGTAAAGATTCCCTGTCTTAGGTCAGTTAGGATCACCACTTTATTTTTAGAATGTGAAATGTCAGAATAATAGTAGAGAATAATTTATTTCATCACATTCCCAGTGGGTCAGAAGTTTACATGCACTCAATTAGTATTTGGTAGCATTGCCTATGAATTGTTTAACTTTGGTCAATTGTTTTGGGTAGCCTTCCACAAGATTCCCACAATAAGTTGAGTGAATTTTGGCCCATTCTTCCTAACAGAGCTGGTGCAACTGAGTCAGGTTTGTAGGCCTCCTTGCTCGCACACGCTTTTTCAGTTCTGCCCACAAATTTTCTATGGGATTGATGTCAGGGCTTTGTGATGGCCACTCCAATACCTTGACCTTGTTGTCCTTAAGCCATATTGCCACAACTTTGGAAGTAGGCTTGGGGTCATTGTCCATTTGGAAGACCCATTTGCGACCAAGCTTTAATTTTCTGACTGATGTCTTGAGATGTTGCTTCAATATATCCACATAATTTTCCTGCCTCATGATGCCATCTATTTTGTAAAGTGCACCAGTCCCTCCTGCAGCAAAGCCCCCCCACAACATGATGCTGCCACCCCCGTGCTTCACGATTGGGAAAGTGTTATCCGGCTTGCAAGCCTCCCTCTTTTTCCGCCAAACATAACGATGGTGATTATGGTCAAACAGTTCTATTTGTGTTTCATCAGACCAGAGGACATTTCTCCAAAAAGTACAATCTTTGTCCCCATGTGCAATTGCAAACCGTAGTCTGGCTTTTTTATGGTGGTTTTGGAGCAGTGGCTTCTTCCTCACGGAGCGGTATGTCAATTATAGGACTCGTTTTACTGTGGATATAGATACATTTGTACCCGTTTCCTCCAGCATCTTCACAGGGTCCTTTACTGTTCAGGGATTGATTTGCACTTTTCACACCAAAGTATGTTTATCTCTAGGAGACAGAACGCGTCTCCTTCCTGAGTGGTATGACGGCCGCGTGGTCCCATGGTGTTTATACTCCCGTACTATTGTTTGTACAGATGAACGTGGTACCTTCAGGCGTTTGGAAATTGCTCCTATGGATAAACCAGACTTGTGGAGGTCTACAAAAATTTTTTTCTGAAGTCTTGGCTGATTTCTTTTGATTTTCCCATGATGTCAAGCAAAGAGGCACTGAGTTTGAAGGTAGGCCTTCAAATACATCCACAGGTACACCTCCAATTAGCCTATCAGAAGCTTCTAAAGCCATGACACCATTTTCTGAAATTTTCCAAGCTGTTTAAAGGCACAGTCAATTTAGTGTATGTAAACTCCTGACCCACTGGAATTGTGATACAGTGAAATAATCTGCCTATAAACAATTGTTGGAAATATTACTTGATGTCCTAACCGATTTGCCAAAACTATGGTTTGTTAACAAGAAATTTGTGGAGTGGTTGAAAAACGAGTTTTAATGATTCCAACCTAAGTGTATGTAAACTTCCGACTTCAACTGTAGTTATTGACGTTTGTGTTTATTAGGGATCCCCATTAGCTGATACTCTTGCTGGGGTCCAAAAACATTAACCTTTCTGATCTCCCCATCCCGGATCCGGGTTCGTGAATACAGACTCAAGCTCATTACCATAACGCAACGTTAACTATTCATGAAAATCGCAAATGAAATGAAATAAATATGCTAGCTCTCAAGCTTAGCCTTTTGTTAACAACACTGTCATCTCAGATTTTCAAAATATGCTTCTCAACCATTGCAAAACAAGCATTTGTGTAACAGTATTGATGGCTAACGTAGCATTTAGCATTAGCATTCAGCTGGCAACATTTACACAAAAAAACAG
The DNA here is from genome assembly GCF_013265735.2 of Oncorhynchus mykiss. NCBI lineage: Eukaryota > Metazoa > Chordata > Actinopteri > Salmoniformes > Salmonidae > Oncorhynchus > Oncorhynchus mykiss. The sequence continues at coordinate 64,467,679 of NC_048571.1, read as the reverse complement.
AAAAGCATTCAAAAAAATCATTTACCTTTGAAGAACTTCAGATGTTTTCAATGAGGAGACTCTCAGATAGCAAATGTTCAGTTTTTCCTGAAAGATTATTTGTTTAGGACAAATCGCTCCGTTTTCTGCGTCACGTTTAGCTATGAAAAAACCCCTGTATCCAGGATTGTGTAAATCTATCAGCAAGCTCATTAGCATAACACAACGTTAACTATTTATGAAAATCGCAAATGAAATGAAATAAATATGCCATCTCTCAAGCTTAGCCTTTTGTAAACAACACTGTCATCTCAGATTTTCAAAATATGCTTCTCAACCATAGGAAAACAATAATTTGTGTAAAAGTAGCTAGCTAGAGTTAGCATTTCGCGTTAGCATTTAGCGTTAGCATTAGCGTTAGCATCCAGCACGCAACATTAACAAAAACATAAAAGCCTTCAAATAAAATCATTTACCTTTGAAGAACTTCTGATGTTTTCAATGAGGATACTCTCAGTTAGATAGCAGATGCTCAGTTTTTCCAAAAAGATTCCTTGTGTATTAGAAATAGCTCCGTTTTATACATCACATTTGGCTACCAAAAAAAATCCATAAATTCAGTCCTCAAAACGCAAACTTTTTTCCAAATTAACTCCATAATATCGACTGAAAACATGGCAAACGTTGTTTAGAATCAATCATCAAGGTGTTTTTCACATATCTCTTCATTGATACATCGTTCTTGGACACATGCTTTCTCCCCTGAATCAAATGGTAAAGTAGAAGCAGCTGGCAATTGCGCACCGAATTCGACACAGGACACCAGGCGGACACTTGGAAAATGTAGTCTCTTATGGTCAATCTTCTAATGATATGCCTACAAATACGTCACAATGCTGCTAAGACCTTGGGCGAACGACAGAAAGTGTAGGCTCATTCGTTGCGCAATCACAGCCATATAAGGAGAGAATGGAAAACAGAGCTTCAGAAATTCTGCTAATTCCTGGGTGATGCATCATCTTGGTTTCGCCTGTAGAATGAGTTCTGGGGCACTTACAGACAAAATCTTTGCAGATTCTGAAACTTCAGAGTGTTTTCTTTCCAAAACTGTCAAGAATATGCATAGTCGAGCATCTTTTCGTGACAAAATATTGCGCTTAAAACGGGAACGTTTTTTATCCAAAAATGAAATAGCGCCCCTAGAGCTCTAACAGGTTAAGGCACTTACATCACACATAAAACAAAAGATAACAGTACATCATATAACATTATTACACCACTACATAAAGTGTATAATACCGGGCCTCCCGGGTGGCGCAGTGGTTAAGGGAAGTGCCATCAGAGTCTCTGGGTTCGCGCCCAGGCTCTGTCGTAACCGGCCGCGACCGGGAGGTCCGTGGGGCGATGCACAATTGGCCTAGCGTCGCCTGGGTTAGGGAGGGCTTGGTCGGTAGGGGTGTCCTTGTCTCATCGCGCACCAGCGACTCCTGTGGCGGGCTGGGCGCAGTGTACGCTAACCAAGGTGGCCAGGTGCACGGTGTTTCCTCCGGCGCATTGGTGCGGCTGGCTTCCGGGTTGGATGTGCGCTGTGTTAAAGAAGCAGCGGCTTGGTTGGTTGTGTATCGGAGGACGCATGACTTTCAACCTTCGTCTCTCCCGAGCCCGTACGGGAGTTGTAGCGATGAGACAAGATGGTAGCTACAATTGGATACTACGAAATTGGGGAGAAAAAGGGGTAAAATTCAAAACAAAAAAAAAAGTGTATAATACAATATTTCAATGTACGTGTGTGCTAGCTTATGTATGTAGTGTGTGTCTCTTCACAGTGCCCACTGTTCCATTTTTATCTGTTTTTACCTTTACCTGTAAGCCAATAGAGTTCCATGTAGTCATGGCTCTGTATGTCTGTTCTGGACTTGGGGATTGTGAAGAGACATGTCTGGCATGTCTTGTGGGGTACGCATAGGTGTCTGAGCTGTGTGCTGTTAGTTTAAACAGAAAGCTCAGTGCATTCAGCTTGTCAACACTTCTTACAAAACAAGTAGAGATGAAATCAATCTCTCCACTTTGATCCATGAGAGATTGACATGCATGTCTTAATGTTAGCTCCCTGTTTACATTTAAGGGCCAGCCGTGCTACCCTGTTCTGTGCCAAGTGTAAGCCAATTCACCATCCCTCTGTGGTGAACAGACATTTTAGCTACTGTTGTATTAACATGTTTTGACCATGACAGTTTACAATCCAGGGTTACTCCAAGCAGTTTAGTCACCTCAACTTGCTAAATTTCCACATCATTCATTACAAGATTTAGTTGAGGTTTAGGGAAATATTTTGTCCCAAATACTTAAAATTCCTCAAAGCGAGTGGCATGTCATTAGAGATTGAAAAAAGGGGCCTAAACAGCTGCCCTGGGGAATTCCTGATTCTACCTGGATTATGTTGGAGAGGCTTCCATTAAATAACACCCCCTGTGTTCTGTTAGACAGGTAACTCTTTATCCACAATATAGTGGATGGGTGTAAAGCCATAACATACGTTTTTTCAGCAGCAGACTGATGTCAAAAGCCGCACTGAAGTCTAAATCTTTTCATCAATTTGTTTCAGCCAATCAGTGTAAGTGTTGTGCTTGTTGAATGTCCTTCCCAAAAGTTTACTACGGGTTGGTAACTGGTTGATTGGATGGCTATTTAAGCCAGTATAGGGGCTTACTATTCTTAGGTAGCATAATTACTTTTGCTTCCCTCCAAGCCTGAGGGCACACTTTCTAGTAGGCTTAAATTGAAGATATGACAAGAATGAGTTGCAATATCGTCCGCTATTATCCGCAGTAATATTCCATCCAAGTTGTCAGACCCCGGTGGCTTGTCATTGTTGATAGACAATTTCTTCACCTCTTCCACACAGAATTCAAAATTACGATGCTTGTCTTTCATAATATGGTCAGTTATACTTGGATGTATAGTGTGTGTGTTTGTTGCTGGCATGTCATGCCTAAGTTTGCAAATATTTGTTTATTACTTTTACACCTTTTCTCAATTTCGTGGTATCCAATTGATAGTTAGTCTCTCATCGCTGCAACTCCCCTACGGACTTGGGAGAGGCGAAGGTCGAGAGCCATGCGTCCTCCGAAACACGACCCTGCGATGCCACGCTACTTTTGACCTAAGCTGACACGGAAGCCAGCCGCACCAATGTGACGGAGGATACACTATCCAACTGACGACAGAGTTTAGCTTGCAGGTGCCTGGCCCGCCACAAGGAGTTGCTAGAGTACGATGAGACATGGAAATCCCGGCCCGCCAAACCCTCCCCTAACCTGGACAATGCTGGGCCAATATTGTGCACCACTTCATGGGTCTCCTGGAACCAGAGGCTGTAGTGACACCGCAGCACTGATGTGCTGCCCCACTCAGGAGTGGAAGTTTGCTAATCTTGCCAATTAATTTTTTTAAAAGTAGTTGGCAATATCTGTGGGTTGTGTGATGGATGAGCAATCTAATTCAATGAATGATGCAGCTGAGTTTGCCCAAAATGTAATTGAAGGTGCTTTTTTTAGTCAGTTTAGTCACACGATTTCTCAATTTGCAGTGTTTTCCCAATCGGTTGTGCAGCCAGACTTGTTTGCCATTCCTTTTGCCTCTTCCCTTTCAACCATACAATTTCTCAATTCCTCATAAATCCAAGGGGATTTAACAGTTTGCAGTAATTTTCTTAAATGGGTGCATGCTTATTAGTAACTGGAATAAGCAATTTCATAAGTGTCAAGTGCAGCATCTGGTTGCACCTCATGACATCACAGAGCAGAAAATATTCTTTACATCAACATAGGAATCACTACAAAATGTATTGAATTCTCTCTTATACACTATATTTATCAGGTATGAAGGGAAGACCCAGATCAACAATAGTTTAATGTTCCAAACAGGGGCATGCAATAGACAGGTCAAGGCAGGCAGGGGTCAGAAAACCAGAGGTGGGACAGCAGGCAGGCTCAGGGTAAGGCAGAGATCGGTAATCCAGAGGGGGGCAGAGGTACCTGTCGGCAGGCAGGCAGAGTGGTCAGGCAGGCAGGCTCGGGTCCAAAACCGGGAGGGCAAGAAAAGAGACTGGGGAAAAAAGCAGGCGCTGAAACACAAACTGCTGGTTGACTTGAACAAATAAGACAAATTGGCACAGACAGACAGAAAACACAGGTATAAATACACAGGGGATAATGGGGAAGATGGGTGACACCTGGAGGGGGGTGGAGACAATCACAAAGACTGGTGAAACAGATCAGGATCTGACAATATTAGGCTCAGCCTTTGGAACTTTGATATGGCTACTATATTGTGATTGCTACAGCCGATGGCTTTGGATACTGATTTAAAGCAAATTTCAGCAGCATTAGTAAAGATGTTGATTACATGTTGATGATTTCATTCCTGTGCAGTTTGTAACTACGCTTGTAGGTTGACTGATAACCTGAACCAGGTTGCAGGCACTGGTTACATTTTGAAGCTTTTTCTTGAGTGGGCAGCGTGATGAAATCCAGTAAATATTTAAAATCACCCAGAAAATGTACTTCTGTTGAAATCACATATCAAGCATTTCACACACATTATCCAGATACTAACTGTTAGCACTTGGTGGTCTATAGCAAGAATGGGCTTTAGGTGAGGCAGATGAACCTGTATATACATATTACTTCAACAGTATTTAACATGAGATTCTCTCTAATCTATACAGGAATGTGGTTCTGAATATAGACCGCAACACTTCACCCATTGGCATTTCTGTCTTGTCTGTAGATGTTAAAGCCATGTATTGCTACCACTGTATCAAAGGTATTATCCAAGTGAGTTTCAGAAATATAATATTAATGTCATCTTTTACGAGCAAGTTATTGATTTCATGGAACTTGTTTCATAGCCCACGTTAACAGATGTAGCCTATTTTTAGAATTTTTCTGGGATGCTTGTTTTTATTGCTGTACTGGGAAGCTTATCAGAAGTAGACATAACAATGTTATTTATATTTGAGCTGATAGTGCAGGGTGAGCTGCACACAGTGGACTTCCTAGTAGGGCACACCGCGTCCGTGGTATTAGTAAAACTCTGGTTTATAGGCACATACAATAGCTGTAGGATCAACAGAGATATTCAGGGCAGTTAGAGGGACATAAATGAAGTTACTTACATTGTGTCTGCCAACACCCCTGGGACAATGTACATTACCAGCAGCACTACAACAACTTAGCGACAACGGTAGGGATCATCTGAGCTGGGCTTGGGTCATTTGTCTCAACGCAGCCTTGAAATGTATGGACAGGTGATTTGGATGGACTCCGTCATTCCTGTAGAGCATCTTCTGTTTCCAGAAACTGTCAAAGTGATCTATGAAAGTGATTCCAACAGAGCTAGCGTAATCTTTTAGCCAGGTGTGTAATGCCAGTAGCCAGTAAATATTTCACACCCACGGTCCAATGATGGTACCGGACCTGAAATAATTGGCCGCTTTTAAAAAATCTTTCACTGCTAGAATCAGTTCTTTAAAATCAATTTTCAGCAGTTCCGAGCTAGTCCTCCTAATATTGTTTGACCCCACATAGACTACGACAGCATCAGCTCCCGGCATCTGTCATAGAACGGTCGAAAGCAGCCTTGTAATATCCTGTACTTGTGCTCTAGGATAGCACAGGATTTTTGCCCCAGGAACCATGATGTTTCTTACCATAGAACTGCCAATGATGACAGCTGGTGCAATGGCTGAGGAGGTCCAGCCGTTGTTTCACCTCAAGTGGTATCAAAAACGCCTCGAGGACCGAAGGGCGGTGGGGCCAGATGGACCCGAGCCAGCTGTAGTATCCACCATGGATGGTGAATTGGCCAGAGTCTTGGACAGCCTCACGGTCTGATGAGGGTGAAAGCTCTGAGGATCTGAACCCGAGGTAGAAGCCACCGGAGAGGGGAACAGAACAGAGGACGAAGGCGCAGGTACCTCTGGATACGATCTCGGATCGGAAGCACCCAGGGAAGAAGGTGCTGGAACCTCTGGATCCAGGACGGCGAAGCTATTTCTGGTCTGTGTCCGCTCCGGGCTTAACATCTCCAAGGAGGCCCCCGTTGCCAGAGGACGCTGTTTTCGACTTCCACGGCAGGTGACATATTTCCATGGCTGATTGGTAGGATCGAGAACAGGAACATACACCAAGTCATCAAGGAACATCCTACTAGCTCCATTCTCCAGGGAAGGGGCTACTGGGGTGGAAAAGAAAGGTAGGCAGGTGTGGATTCTCCTGTAGCTTGTGTAGGTTCGCTATTTGTTTGCTGAGAGTAGCAACTTTACCCCTGTAGTTCTCTGCAAGCAAACAGTTGCTACATTGTAAGTCATGGCAGTCCACATTGTCTCAGAATAAAGCAAAATAAACACAGATCCTGCAGCTTTTAAAATGTTTGTTAGTGTCCTCCATTTGAGGCTCCAGGCTAGATAGGCTAGTTAAGCCACCCGGGCCTACATGTCTCTCGTCTTGACAGGGAATTCTCAACTTATCCGAGAGAGAACCACACTGCTATTAAAAACGTCAGGCCAAGGTAAGCCTAGACAATTAATATAATTTGTTTTTACATTGACGATGTGAAAAATGAATGGCGGTTTAGAGTTTTATAACTCAGGCTAGCAAAACACGTTTCATCAACAACACAGTGTGTTGATGGAGTGATTTGGTTTGTTAAAATTAGATTGACCCATCCAATGGTTGTTTCTGACCATTAAAACAAACAACAAATTCACCTCTTTTCTTGGATAAAAAAGTATCCAAGACTTGGTATTGTCTACTCAAATATAGCTTAGCATTAGCATCGTTAAGGGCAACACAAGCCAATGCCAGCAAACAAGTTATTTTACATGACAATTTAAAGTAACAGTTTACTTGAATGATGCAAAATCCAGCCTGCAAACTGTCTTTAAAGAACTCGCCACCTTGTAGTCCTAAAAAAACTATTTCTCTGGTTCGTTCAGCCATTCATATTGGCAAAATTAATGGGGAAAGAATAGGGTTTTGGAATTATTGCCGAAAAGGTCTGCGAATAACAGGCTTATGAAATCTTAGACATTTTGTTCTATGAGATATCACTCAGTTAACATGACCTTTTATGCATTATGAAGCCTTTATGTGCATGTTTATTTTATTACATAAAAGCTTCAAAATTCACAAAAAGTGACATTAGCTGTTGAAGATTCTCATAGAACAAAACATATAAAAAAGCCCATGTTTACCACGGACCTTATTTTCGGCGTTTATCAAATAACCCTACAAAAATGACATGAATTTCCCCATAGGCTTTGTTCAACGAACCATGGCATAGTGCCTACAAAAACCATTACGATTACTCTCTATAATACCCAATCCTTTTATCAATGCAAAACATTTTTCATTATCTGATGTGCATTATGCATCTGAAGTCAGCTTTACTATTCATAAACTGTCTGTACAGTTTGCTGCTATAACAGGTTTCACTCTTCTGGGAAGGCTTTCCACTAGATGTTAGAACATTGCTGTGGGGACTTGCTTCCATTGAGCCACAGGAGCATTAGTGAGGTCGGGCCCTGATGGTGGGCGATTAGGCCTGGCTTGCAGTTGTTACATTACAGCCTTATTCTAAAATGTATTAAATTATACCCCATAATGACAAAGCAAAAATAGGTTTAGAAATGTGTGCTAATTTATTACAAATAAAAAACTGAAATACATTTACATAAGTATTCAGACCCTTTACTCAGTACCTTTTTGAAGCACCTTTGGCAGCAAATACAGCATAGTCTTCTTGGGTACAACACTACAATCTTGGCACACCTGTATGTGGGGAGTTTCTCCCATTCTTCTCTGCAGATCCTCTCAAGCGCTGTCAGGTATTTTCAGGTCTCTCCAGAGATGTTCGATCAGGTTCAAGTCCGGTCTCTGACTTGGCCACTCAAGGATATTCATGGAGTGTTTCCCATGCTTGTTCAATGAACCATTAACAATTAATGAACATGCACCTGTGGAACGGTCATTAAGACACTAACAGCTTACAGACGGTAGGCAATTAAGGTCACAGTTATGACAACTTAGGACACGAAAGAGGCCTTTCCACTGACTCTGAAAAACACCAAAGTCCCTGCTCATCTTCGTGAACGTGCCTTAGGCATGCTGCAAGGAGGCATGAGGACTGCAGATGTGGCCAGGGCAATAAATTGCAATGTCCGTACTGTCCGTACGCCTAAGACAGTGCTACAGGGAGACAGGACGGACACTGATCATCCTCGCAGTGGCAGACCACGTGTAACAACACCTGAACAGGATTGGTACATCCAAACATCACACATGCGGGACAGGTACAGGATGGCAACAACTGCCCGAGTTACACGAGCAACGCACAATCCCTCCATCAGTGCTCAGACTGTCCTCTATAGGCTGAGAGAGGCTGGACTGAGGGCTTCTAGGCCTGTTGTTAGGCAGGTCCTCACCAGACATCACCAGCAACAACGTCGCCTATGGGCACAAACCCACCGTCGCTGGACCAGACAGGACTGGCAAAAAGTGCTCTTCACTGACAAGTCGTGGTTTTGTCTCACCAGGGGTGATGGTTGGATTTGCGTTTATTGTCGAAGGACTGCTCGTTACACTGAGGCCTGTACTCTGGAGCGGGATCGATTTGGAGGTTCAGGGTCCGTCATGGTCTGGGGCGGTGTGTCACAGCATCATTGGACTGAGCTTGTTGTCATTGCAGGCAATCTCAAAGCTGTGCATTACAGGGAAGACATCCTCCACCCTCATGTGGTACCCTTCCTGCAGGCTCATCCTGACAATGCCCTCCAGCATGACAATGCCACCAGCCATACTGCTCGTTCTGTGCGTGATTTCCTGCAGGACCGGAATGTCAGTGCTCTGCCAGCGAAGAGCCCGGATCTCAATCCCATTGAGCACGTCTGGGACCTATTGGATCGGAAGGTGAGGGCTAGGGCCATTCCCCCTAGAAATGTCTGGGAACTTGCAGGTGCCTTGGTGGAAGAGTGGGGTAACCTCTCACAGCAAGAACTGGCAAATCTGGTGCAGTCCATGAGGAGGAGATGCACTGCAGTACTTAATGCAGATGGTGGCCACACCAGACACTGACTTTTGATTTTGACCCCCACCCCCCCTTTGTTCAGGGACACATTATTAAATTTCTGTTAGCCACATGTCTGTGGAACTTGTTCAGTTTGTCTCAGTTGTTGAATCTTATGTTCATACAAATATTTACACATGTTAAGTTTGATAAAATAAACACAGTTGACAGTGAGAGGACGTTTCTTTTTTTGCTGAGTTTAGAAAAGTGCCTTTCTAAATCATGTCCCAATCAATTGAATTTACCACAGGTGGACTCCAAGTTGTATAAACATCTCAAGGAGGATCAATGGAAACAGGATGCACCTGAGATCAATTTCGAGTCTTACTGCAAAGGGTCTGAATACTTATGTAACTAAGGTATTACATTTTTTTTATTTGTAATAAATTAACATTTCTAAACCTGTTTTCACTTTGTCATTATGGGGTATTGTGTGTAGGTTGCTCAGGATTTTTATTTATTGAATCTATTTTAGAATAAGGCTGTAACGTAACAAAGTGGAAAAAGTCAAGGGGTCTGAATACTTTCCGAATGCACAGAACAAAAATATAAACGCAACAATTTCATTGATTTTACTGAGTTATAGTTCATATGAAATCAGTCAATTTAAATAATTTCATTAGCCACTAATCTATGGATTTCACATGACTGGGAATACAGGTCACAGAAACCTTGAAATGGGGCTCACAATGGGCCTCAGGATCTCGTCACAGTACTTTTGTGTGTTCAAATTGCCATCGACAAAATGCAATTGAGTTGGTTGTCCGTAGCTTATGCCTGCTCATACCATAACCCCACCTCTGTTCACAACGTTGACATCAGCAACCCGCTCGCCCACATGACGCCATACACATGGTCTGCAGTTGTGACGCTGGTTGGACGTACTGCCAAATTCTCTAAAACGACGTTGGAGGCGGCTTATGGTAGAGAAATTAACATTAAATTCTCTGGCAACAGCTCTGGTGGACATTCCTGCATTCAGCATGCCAATTGCATGCTCCTTCAAAACTTATCTGTTTTGTGAGACAAAACTGCACATTTTAGTGTCCACAGCTCAAGCCGCACCTTTTTATTTATTCAACTAGGCAAGTTAGTTAAGAACAAATTCTTATTTTCAATGACGGCCTAGGAACAGTGGGTTAACTGCCTGTTCAGGGGCAGAACGACAGATTTGTACCTTGTCAGCTCGGGGATTTGAACTTGCAACCTTCCGGTTACTTGTCCAACGCTCTAACCACTAGCTACACTGCAGCACCTGTGTAATGATCATGCGGTTTAGTCATCTTCTTGAGATGCCACACCTGTGGCATGGATTATCTTGGCAAAGGAGAACTGCTCAGGGATGTAAACAAATTTGTGCACAAAAATGGAGAAATACACTTTTATTTCAGCTCATGAAACATGGGACCAACACTTTACATGTTGTGTTTATATATTTTTTCAATGTATATATTCTGGACATTGCTCATTCTTTAATTTTGCCTCACCTGCGATTCCATGTTAAAAATATGCTTACACGACCAATACAATTTTATTTGATAGCCAATCTCAAACCCAAATTACTACATACAGTATGTAAAGTTTATGCTAGTAATACAAACACATGAACTGTCTGTTACAGGCTTTGGTTTATCCATTTATTTTTTAGAGGTTGGACATTAGCACGTGGGACGCACAGATTGGTGTCACCTCGTTAGTCAGTATGCGTTACACCTGTGCTGGTTTGTCCATATCGTTAGTCGGAAGCTGTTTCACTTGTGCTGTCCCAGGTGATATGTAAGGCCCAGTGCTCCAGTTGGCTTGAGAGAGGTGGAGGGTTAACACCATTAGTTGGAGCTCCCTATTTGATTTCTAGAAAAACAATCCTTTTTTCTGATCAAAATCAAATTTATTTATATAGCCCTTCGTACATCAGCTGATATCTCAAAGTGCTGTACAGAAACCCAGCCTAAAACCCCAAACAGCAAGCAATGCAGGTGTAGAAGCACGGTGGCTAGGAAAAACTCCCTAGAAAGGCCAAAACCTAGGAAGAAACCTAGAGAGGAACCAGGCTATGTGGGGTCTGATCTTCCCTGTGTTTGTTTTGCTTCCTGACTAAGTTTGGTGTGGGTTTTTATTTTGTTTGCCTCTTCTTTGTGGGCGCTCATGGTGCGTGTCTTAGATCCCAGTTGTTGTTGCTAGTCAACTTCAGTGGACACCCCCATGAGTGTCTTTCTGAACCCCTCCTAAAACCCCACCTGTTTTGTTTTGGTTGTTAGTGACTCTGTTAGCTCCCCTTTCAGTTTGAGTGACAATTTTTGATTTCCTTGCTGGGGAAAGTAACAAAATGTGGGCTCGTCCAGGATATTGTTTCCCATGAGTATGGTAGTCTCTCTAATCACCTACTCTGAAGCTCTGCTGTGTCCAGATATTTAAGTGTCACTGAGAGGTAACCCTGAAGGGTTAAGATTGGTGGAATAATTTTGAAAGTTGCATAAACACACAAGATTATAAAAAAATAGCCTTGGACTTTAAGTTGGAAGTGTTTGTGGAAAACTCTACATGGGAGATGCTAGATAAATGTACGAAGGCGAATCAGCTCGTCATTGCAAAGCATTATGACATAAGTTGCACATGCTGATTCAAAAGCTGTAATCTTTGGTGGAGGAGGAAATCTGTCCGGAGAGGGGGGATGATGAAATATGTCCTAAAGATGGTAGAGTACACCCCATAGATGTGCACCTGTGAGAGGTAGAACTAAAAGCAAAATGGGGGCTTGAGAGATTGAGCAAGGAAAATGAAAGCGACTGTGAAGAGATTGGAGCAACAGAAATATGAGTTTCAGCACAAGGAAAGGGAACAGGAATGTGAGCATGCCATTCGACTAAGAGATAGATCTGGAAGCATTTAGAATCCAGGCAGGCCATCCTGCACCCTCGGTAGTTTGATCTTGGTCGGAACAGCCGACTTGTACCGCCTTTCAATGAAAAGGAGGTGGACGTATATTTTACTCTGAGCGGATTGCCACTTCCCTAAAATGTCCGTGAGACATTTAGTCACTGCTCCTCCAACGTGTTCTTGTTGGAAAAGAAAGTGTACGCCACTTTCTCTTGACCAAGTTCAGATTTTGATACTGTTAAAACCTTGATGATTTAAAGACACTCATACTTCTCGAGCAGTTCAAGAATTGCCTTCACGAAAGGGTTGCTACCTACATTTGAGCACAAGGATCTCTTGAGAAAGCTGCAGTCCTTGCAGTTGAGTTGTGTTGGCACATAAAACTACCTTGATAAACAAAGCACCCAGTAGTTATACCTATGCAAAATCCAGAGGAATCACCTACAGCGAGGTATCAATCCTTTTTTACAGTGCACGATGATCGGCAGAAAACTGGTTTTTCGTATATCCGCCAGTTTGTCATTATTTCCGTGAGAAAGGACACATTGTCCTAAATGAGTGAGAAAAGAAAAAAAAACAATTGTATTTATTATGGATCTCCATTAGCTGCTGCCAAGGGGCTTTACTATTCTTAGGTAGCAGAATGACTTTTGCTTCTTTCCTGGCCTGAGGGGGCACACATTCTAGTAGGCTTAAATTGAAGATATGGCAAGTAGGAGTTGCAATATCGTCCAATATTATTCTCAGTAATTTTCCATCCAAGTTGTCAGACCCCGGTGACTTGCTGACTCCAACGGAACCAGAAATAAGATGAGATTTGAGTTCCACATTATACAAAGGACCTTCCATGCAACCAATCTCCACGATTTGTCCTAACACACTGTAACCAGTTGCTGAAGTATCAGACAAAGACAAAACACCCTCCAAAATGAAGGGCTGCCCCACTCCAACCCATTAAGTCTCTGGTTGGGACTGGTGTATCTCCTTAACAAGATTTTGGATCCGATGTGAAACCCTTTGTTTCAGATGTGTTCCTGTCTCTGTCGAGTGGCAATGCTGTTAAGCAGCCAGTGAAGATACTGTGACAGCCCATTCCTTCATTTTGGAGGGTGTTTTGCCTTTGTCTGATACTTCAGCAACTGGTTACAGTGTGTTAGGACAAGGCGCGGAGATTGGTTGCATGGAAGGTCCTTTGTATAATGTGGAACTCAAGTCTGATCTTATTTCTGGTTCCGTTGGAGTGAGGTCTAGCCTACCGGTGAAGGGGTCTCATTCATTTTGAGGTCGTGCCAAAACCTGTCATTTGTAAGGAACACAGAGTAGAGGAACCTAATGGGTTATCAGGAAAGTACCCTAGCATGTTCCCAGCGTGTGCCGTTACACTCGTTATGTCTAAGAAAGTTGCTGGGAGCAAGTTTAGCATTGAGGAGGTTGTCAACGATCCCACCATGGTTGATCTCTCTGAGACATTTATGTGTGATCCTGATTTCGGTAAAACTCCTGAGTTGACCTCTCCTTTGAAAACCCCAAAGGTGAGTGAGTTTGTACAGTTGACACTTACGTCTAGGAAGCAGCTGATTGCTGAACAGAGAAACGCAGTTTCCCTCTCCTCTCTTTTTGCTGAGATACATCCAGAGGAGGAGTTTGATTAATTTTGTGGGGGTTACTTTGACAGAGATGGTGTTCTAATGAGGAAATGGTGTTCTCGCACCACTTCTGGGCAAGACGATTGGCCCTATTCCTGCTTTTGACAATCCTTTCCGCAGGGTTCTGGTGGTCTACGTTGGTCCTTCGCCCAAAGCCAAGAGTGGTAACCAGTTTCTCTTAACCATCATGTGTGCTGCCAATCATTTTCCTGAGGCCAATCCACTGAGAAAAATCACGAGGGGAAAGTTACTATGGATATTGCAGGAGTTTCCCCTTGAAATCAGACATGTCTGTGGTAAGGACAACTTCATTGCTGATAGTCTTTCGAGGGTGGGCAGTCATTACGTTTTGTATTCAGCCAGTGTATAGCCTTGGCTCATAATTTATTTTGACTGCACGCTTTGCCATTTTGGTTGGGCTTGCTCCAAGGGGATGAGAGTTATAGAAATGTATGTGATTTTACCTATGTTTCTCAACTTTAGAGTTTTAGGCAGTAAGATTGTAAAAATAAAATGTATATATAAAATAAGTGGCTGTTTTGTCTTGTATTTAATTGTTCAACAAAAAATAACAGGCTTTCGTTTTTTCATTTATATTTCGAGGTTGGACATTAGCACGTGGGGTGCGCGTGGGTATCACCTTGTTATTCGGCCAACTGGCCCAGGGCTCCAGTTGGCTTGAGAGATGCGGAGGGTTAACGCTTTTAGTTGGCTCTCCCTAGTTGATTTCTAGATAAAGGATTATTTATCTGATCTTCCCTGTTCCGTTTTGCTCCACCTTTTGGTTTGCTTCCTGTCTTTAAGTTTGGTGTGGGTTTTTATTTAGTTTGCATCTTCTTGGGCAAAGGGGGAACTAACAAAGAGTCACTGACAACAACCAAAATGAAATAGGTGGGGTTTTAGAAAAGTTTCTGAAAGACACTCATGGTGGGTGTCTTAGATCCCAGTTGTTGTTGCTAGTCAACTTTCAGAAACATTTCAGAAACCCCACCTATTTCATTTTGGTTGTTGTCAGTGACTCTTTGTTAGTTCCCCCTTCAGTTTGAGCGACAATTTTTGGTTTCCTTGCTGTGGAACGTAACACTGTCATGAATGCATATGAAGTGCCAAGTGTATGACAGCACTATATAGGCCACATGATTGTTCCCATTAAGCATTACGAAATGGTATCCCACTGGTCATTTCACTTGGGTCAGTTCTGCACAGCACGGTCCAGGGGTTGACTCTGGCCTGTCGGCCAATGAATCCTTGCACAGCAGCAAGCTCTGTTTTCCTTCAGGAGAAGAAAGAAAAGATCAGAGATACAGAGGCCTGTGTACAAAAATAAAACAAAACACAAATCTAAGGACAAGGTTAACCCCCCGATCCTTTGCCCCCTAAAGAAAGCCCTAAGCTGACGTGGGTTGACCCTTCTGGCCTATAAGCTTATTTCTTCTGTTGAAAGCGTCACAAAAAACTGTGCTCAAGTCCAGCTGGGTTTTCTGTGGAGAGATGAGGATTTTGTAAAATAAACATGCTTGTCACGTATACTCCCTCTCCAACTCTCGAGGTCGTCAGGCTGCTCATTATTACGCCCGCGAGTCACCATCAGCGCCTCATCAGACTCCCCTGGACTCAATCACCTGCCTGATTACCTTCCTTATATATGTCACTCCCTTTGGTTCTTTCCCAAGGTGTTTTTGTTTCTGTTCCGTTGTTTCATGTCTGTACGCTACTCGTGTTTCTTGTTTTATTTATTATTAAAGTCACTCCCTGAACTTGCTTCCCGGCTCCCAGCGTACACATTACAGAATAACGCCTCACCAAAGGGGAGCATCAGGGAGTTTTTTTTTTTCTGTGACTGTAGGTGACGTTGGGTCCGGGTGCCGCAACCAGGGATGCCTCAGCTGGCTTCCATGCCTCAGCTAGTTCATCAGATTTACAAGACTCGGTTTCCCTGTCAAGTGTCTGTTGCCGTGTTTACTGAGGACACCTCAGCTAGCTGGTCAGGCTCCCATGCCTTGGCTGGCACGACAGGCATCCCAAGACTCTGTTGGCTCGCCAGGTCCCCGCGCCTCGGCCGGCCTCGCCAGGTCACCTCGCCAGGTCCCCGGGATCATCTCTCTGGTCGGCGTCCTGCAGCTGGAGCCATGCGTCAGGGAGGGGGTACTGTCACATACTTCCCCTCCCGATGTTCAAGGTCATCAGTCTGCTCATTATTACGCACCTGTCACCATCGTTATGTGCATCAGCGCCTCATCAGACTCACCTGGACTCAATCACCTGGCTGAATAGAGGAAGATGATCATCCACGGCAGGTGGTAGACAGGTGTGGCTGCTCTTAGGCCCAACGGAAGTCATGCATTCTCATGCACACCCAACTCTGCATTATTTCCACCCAGAACCCTGACTGAGACCTCCTCTGGCAGCAGACTCTCACTCCCCTCTCCCCTCTCCTCTCACTCCCCTCTCCCCAGACTCTCATTCTCCTCCCCTCTCCCCAGACTCACTCCCCTCCCCTCTCCCCTCTCCCCAGACTCTCACTCCTCTCCCCTCTCCCCAGACTCTCACTCCTCTCCCCTCTCCCCAGACTCTCACTCCTCTCCCCTCTCCCCAGACTCTCACTCCCCTCCCCTCTTCCCAGACTCTCACTCCTCTCCCCTCTCCCCAGACTCTCACTCCTCTCCCCTCTCCCCAGACTCTCACTCCCCTCCCCTCTCCCCAGACTCTCACTCCCCAGACTCTCACTCCCCTCCCCTCTCCCCAGACTCTCACTCCCCTCCCCTCTCTACAGACTCTCACTCCCCTCCCGTCTCATTCCCCTCTCCCCAGACTCTCACTCCCCTCCCCTCTCTACAGACTCTCACTGCCCTCCCGTCTCATTCCCCTCTCCCCAGACTCTCACTCCACTCCCCTCTCACTCCACCACAAAACATCAAACTGGACCTCCATTCTCTTAGTTATTCATTTTAGTCAAACATGTAAAACGGTAATATGAAATGAAGATAGGAGTGAGGCTGAGTGGTAGAAATATATGTGTGTGTATATAGATGATTATGAAGGGGGTGTATCTGTGGAGCAGCTTAAGAAATTGATGGTAAACCTTCCCTACATATGTCACTCCCTTTTGGTTCTTTCTCTAGGATTTTTTGTTTCTGTTCTGTTTCATGTCTGTACGCGTGTTTCTTGTTTTGTTCCTTGTTTTATTTATTATTAAAGTCACTCCCTGAACTTGCTTCCCGGCTCCCAGCGTACACGTTACAATGCTGGAGTAAAATATTCACTGCTCTTGCAGTGCATAAGGGTCAAGGTTATGGTAACTTGCGGATCACCTCAGAGGTCATAGTTCAAGCTAACCATATAGAATGGTGGCATTTCCATTGATGTTAAAAGGTCAGCATTGCATCAACCGATACTACTCACATCTTCCTCTCAGTACTCTGTCTTTGAAACCAAAGTTAGTAAGGGGTATTTAGAGTGCATCTTTTTTCTTTTTTCCCCAGTGATGTTAATTGGTCCCAGTATCCCAAGATTTTTTTTAGAAGCGTTACTCGCCTCACTGTTTTGATTTCTCTTTTAATCACCTCCATTCTACTCCTGTTCCCCCCTCTCCCCCCTCCCCTGACTCCAGCAGCCGTTCCTGGAGGTTAAGGTTCTCGAGACGACCAAACGTTCCCGACGTAACCTGGGACTGGACTGTGACGAGCACTCCACCGAGTCCCGCTGCTGCCGCTACCCGCTGACGGTGGACTTTGAGGCCTTCGGCTGGGACTGGATCATTGCTCCTAAGCGCTATAAGGCCAACTACTGCTCGGGCCAGTGTGAATACATGTTCATGCAGAAGTACCCACACACCCACCTGGTACAACACGCCAACCCCAGAGGCTCAGCAGGGCCCTGCTGCACCCCCACCAAGATGTCACCCATCAACATGCTCTATTTCAATGACAAGCAGCAGATCATCCACGGCAAGATCCCTGGTATGGTGGTAGACAGGTGTGGCTGCTCTTAGGCCCAACGGAAGTCATGCATACTCATGCACACCCAACTCTGCATTATTTCCACCCAGAACCCTGACTGAGACCTCCTCTGGCAGCAGACTCTCACTCCCCTCTCCCCAGACTCTCACTCCCCTCTCTCCAGACTCTCACTCCTCTCCCCTCTCTCCAGACTCTCACTCCTCTGCCCTCTCTCCAGACTCTCACTCCTCTGCCCTCTCTCCAGACTCTCACTCCTCTGCCCTCTCTCCAGACTCTCACTCCTCTGCCCTCTCTCCAGACTCTCACTCCTCTGCCCTTTCTCCCCTCTCTCCAGACTCTCACTCCCCTCTCTCCAGACTCTCACTCCCCTCTCTCCAGACTCTCACTCCCCTCTCCCCAGACTCTCACTCCCCTCTCCCCAGACTCTCACTCCCCTCTCCCCAGCCTCTCACTCCCCTCTCTCCCCAGACTCTCACTCCCCTCTCTCCCCAGACTCTCTCTCCCCAGACTCCCACTCCCCTCTCCCCAGACTCTCACTCCGCCACAAAACATCCCACTGGACCTCCATTCTCTTAGTTATTCATTTTAGTCAAACATGTAAAACGGTAATATGAAATGAAGATAGGAGTGAGGCTGAGTGGTAGATATATATATATATATCTGTGGAGCAGCTTAAGAAATTGATGGTAAATAAGACAACTGTTTTTGTTAGTTTTTTCTTTGAAAAGATGGTGTCTTTATTGAGATGTCCTGGATAGTGGATCCAGGCTGATGGAGGGAGACATTTCTAAGCAGTTACAGTATATTATCATTTTCCCACAACTTTCACTTTTAGCATCATTACAACAAAAAAAATCCCTTGTCTACTTTTAGACTAAAAGTTCATGAAATGATCCAAAATGTTGTTTAAGAAAATAGTAATGTTCTAGAGATTTAGTGTTTTAGTGTTGAGATCCAAAAGCAAACTCTGGCACAGAGGGACTGGACTGTAGATGTAACTACCACCCCAGTGTGACATTCTTGAGAATCCAAGAACCCTTTCACAGTTACTTTGATCTTATTTTACCTGTAATCTTGTAAAACATTAACATAAGAAAATAGTTTTCACTACCTTAAAGTGAACAGGAAAGGGTTTGTTATACACTTTCTCCCTATGTTTTACTGCAGAAGCTCACATAACAGTTTAGATGACCTCCAATATCAACCTGTGCACAAAGTTTAGATGAACTAAGACATGTCAAAGTAACTCTTAAAACTGTGTGGTCTAGATTAAGAACACACAAAAAAAATTCAGGTTTTGGCTTGTTAGATCTTTGTATAGATCATCTTTTATATGTAATAGACTAAATCCAAGAGCATTTTAAAATCAACAATATGGGAATCATGCAAGGGTGCCAGTTTACACTACTGTAATTGTCAGATTATTTTGTATGGAGTAAATTCCACAAGGGAACCCCACAAGTACCTTGACAAATGTGGTCCACATGAATATAGCCTACTTATATACTTTTGTCATTTTCACTCTGCACACTGTGCAATTACCATTCCCACTACTATCCTCTCACATTAATTTACAGAAACAAACCCAATGAGTAGAGGACCAAATGTATTCTGCCAAGTTGCTATGGTGGGAATGTTATGATGGTTGTAGCAAAGAAGACAACCTTGTGTTGGAAAGAAACTAAACTGCTTGATTGATATAGGCCTTTGTGCTACTAAGGGAAGAAGAGCTAGGTTGTGCATCCTAAGGATAAGGAAAACACTGATACAGATAATACAGCTGAAATGCCATTTCTAGTTTAGAGAACATATTTTGATTGAATATCCCAGAGCCCCCATCCCCACCTGTAATATGCAGTAAATATTGGACGTGCTTGAAAGACTGTAGATAAGAAGCTTGAAGTCTGTCTTGTTTCCTGGATGTGAATATATCCCTTTGTTGTAAACGAAAGCACTACGCTGTTGGGAAAAGGAAGAGCCTTCTGACATAAATAATATATGTATATAATTAAAAGGGATACAAAAAATCCTTTCTGGGCACTACCTTACCAACAATAAATTTTGCACTATGGGACGTTCATAGCGTGAGGAGTCATGTTGTTGTTTGTGTTTGTATTTTACCTAATCAAGCACGAGCGTTTACAATTGAAAAAAGAACTGTCCAAGCTTCTGGCAATACACCGTGTGGATAAACTAGTCAGCCTCTCACTTCTTTTGTTACCATCACGCTTTCCTGACTTCCTTTTTGTCTGAAGCGGAGGCCTGTCCATATTCTCACGCTCTTCCTACACCCAGAAACCTGGACTGACCAGCGGCCAAAAGGCCTCATCGCCCTCCCGGGGTGATAAGTCATGTGTGTAACAAGTATCTGGACTGATGAACATTAGAACGCTTTAAACTGGAAATGCCCCTCCATCAACTTCAATCAATTTGTTATCAACTTTGACAGACTTTTGTCCTTTTGAATTTGAGCTACTTTTTGTGTTGACTGTCTAATAACACAGACAAGTTTTGCCTTTTGTGTGTTTTGAGTGAGAGTGCCCATATTAGAATGGGAAAAGGTATCCAGGGATCGTTAGCCAAAGTAGAGGATGACATGTTGTGTGCTGTAACTTTTGTAACTGCAGGAATATGCTAAACAATTTCAAAGGGAGAAAAAATGTGGTATGGGCAGTGGTTGGAAACAATTCAACTGGTCAAGTGTATATTTATTCAGATCAAATCAATGAATTTCAAAGTATGTCTACCTCACTTTAGCATTGTGAAACCTTGCTTAAAAAATTTGACAGTTAGGTTTTGTTATGAGTTAATATGTACAAACATGTAACCAGAATAGTAAACCCCAAAACATAGACTAAAGCCACAGGGTCACCTTGATCTCAGATCCAGATTGAGAAATTTACAGTGGAGTTCAAAAGAGTGACTGAAGCAAATAACTAAAGGTAATTTGTGCTGACAAATGAATAATAAATATCTGTGCCCAGGACCATTGGTTAACTCTGGTTAATGCAGTGGATAAAGTTGCATCTTGACTTTGTGTATGTATACTGGTATGTACAGTGCCTTCAGAAAGTATTCACACCGCTTGACTTATACCACATTTCATTGTTAGAACCTGAATTCAAAATATATCATATCTATTTTTCCTCACCTATCTACACACAATACACCATAATGACAAAGTGAAAACAGGTTTTTAGACATGTTTGCGCAGTTATTGAAAGTGAAAAGCAGAAATATCTAATTTACATAGTATTTCACACCCCTGAGTCAATACATGTTAGAATCACCTTTGGCAGCAATTACAGCTGTGAGTGAGCGCTTCGCACACCTGGATTGCACAATATTTGCACATTCTGTTTTTAAATTCTTCAAGCTCTGTCAAGTTTGTTGATTATTGCTTGACAGCCATTTTCAAGTCTTGCCATAGATTTTCAAGCTGATTTAAGTCAACTAACTAAGCCACTCAGGAACATTCAATGTTGTCTTGGTAAGCAACTCCAGTGTATATTTGGCCTTGTGTTTAAAGTTATTGTCCTGCTGAAAGGTGAATTTGTCTCCCAGTGTCTATTGGGGAAAAAAACTCCCTAGTCTTTGCCGATTACAAGCATACCCATAACATGATGCAGCCACCGCCAATGCTTGAAAATGTCGTGTTTTGTTTTCAGCAAACACAACTTTATTCAGGACAAAGTTAATTTCTTTGCCATATTTTCTGCAGTTTTACTTTAGTGCCTTATTGCAAACAGGATGCATGTTTTGGATTGTTTCAAAAAAATTCTGTACAGGCTTCCCTTCTTTTCACTCTGTCCTTTAGGTTAGTGTTGTGGAGTAACTACAGTTGTTGATCATGGTGAAATCCCTGAGCGGTTTCCTTCCTCTCCGGCAACTGAGTTAGAAAGGACGCCTGGATCTTTGTAATGACTGGGTATAGTGATACACCACCCAGTGTAATTAATAACTTCACCATGCTGAAATGGACATTCAATATCTGCCTTTTTAAATTTTTAGCCATCTACCAATAGGTGTCCTTCTTTGCAAGGCATTGGAAAACCTCCCTGGTCTTCATGGTTGAATCTGTGTTTGATATTTACTGTTCGACTGAGGTACTTCACAGATAATTGTATGTGGGGTACAGAAATTAGATGGTCGTTCAACAATCATGTAAAACCCATGCAACTTGTGACTTTTTTACTCCTGAACTTATTTAGGCATACCATGAAAGGGGTTGAATACTTATTGACTGAAGACATTTCAGCTTTTCATTTGTAATTAATTTCTACAAAAAAAAAAACGGGTATTGCGTGTAGGCCAATGACACTCAATTTGATCCATTTTAAATTCAGGCTGTAACAAAATGTGGAAAAAGTCAAGGGGTGTGAATAGTTTCTGAAGGCTCTGTATGAGAAAGTGTTTTCATATATTTAAATATGAGAGGAAAAAATCTATGTAAATAAATCCCCAAATGTTAACATTTTATAATGTTTTGGACAGGTTCTCCGCTTCTAATGTTTTTGCCCACTTTTATTTCTCTTTCATTTGTTCACGTTATGTAGATCAAATTCAACCCAATGTTGTAGTTTAATGGTTTTGCATATGAATAACTGTTCCATTGTTATTTTGTCTTATTTTGTACAATAAATCATTTATTTAGCTTACGAAATTCACAGCTGATTGGTTGTAATTTCTCCTTATCTCTGGCTACCACTACCCTAGCCCACTGCCACACCTTAATTAAAAAGCATTATCCAGCTCCTAACTCATCCACATGCCTGTATTGGCTTACATAAAATGAGCTTAGGAGGTCAGTGACTGACTGGTGGTGCCCTGAATCTTGGGATGGGGGTGGGGGGACAGGAAACAGATTAATTCTGAGTCTAATTGGTGGAAGAGAGAGAGGAGGAGAGCAACCAGCCCGAAGAGAAAGGTTTAGTGTTGGGAGGCCATTGTTTGGATTTCGTATGGGATGCAGTATGACCCAATTAATATGTCACCTGATAGGAGGGCCTCTCATCAGCCTAATTTAGGGCAGCAATGAGGGACAAATAAGACTGAAGACGGAGCTCTTTACTGATGCAAATGCACAGACCACCCACCACAGAGAAGAAAACACGGACACCACCAATGACATAAACCTTACATGCTCAAACAGAAACCTTACCAAACAAACATTCACACACTCCTCTACCCATAATCACAAACTTCCACCTATGCACACACACACTGTAGCTACATATTCAAGACTCATTTCTGGCCTATTGGACTACAGCTGCGGCTCATGCCATTCAAGATTAGGGAGGAAGTATTTTTTTATATAAGCATGGCCTTATTTCTATTGCAGCATATTAGATGACTGTCATTCATATTCCATTCACTTCGCTAAATGTAACATCAATAGGTTTAGGTTACTACATGGTACTCGAATTTGCTCTATATAATAACCATCACGAGGTTGCTACAACCTAACCTACAAATTAAAGTTAAAAATGTAGGTGCACAGGTCGAGAGACAAATTGGAGTAATCAAGGTGAGACAGACATTCAATATCGCCTTGCACACTCTTGCCTGAATCTAGCCGATCTAGGGTCTAATCATTAGTCCACAGTTGCAACTAAAATTGGAGTTTCTATTGGACAAATTCAGGTACATCTCTCCCAGTTTCATTCTGTTTGCTTCCATTTAAGAAATGTTTTGCAACAGAATTGGTGGAATGAATAAACCCCTGATCACCCGCACACACAGTTCACTTTCATAGCAGACACATACAGCATAATCACTTTGCTAGTTGTATAATTCCTTCTCGCACCTACACGTTCTCCTCTCACCTTTTCCCTTCGCTTGTAGACTTCAGTGCACAAGACAACAGCGGTCGGTGACCAGTCGCAAAAACCTCTACAAGCCAAACCTTCATATCATGTTAACGTTATAGTCAACAAACTAGTAAACCCACAATCCAATCCATGTGTACAATCACGAAGTACAGTGTACAGCAAGCAGTTTAGCAGTTACACCGGCGGGCCCGGTGCCAATAAATGTATAAAACCGAAAGCTTACTTTGACTTGAAAGAGTTGCCGTGTTGGATAGCCTTAGCCAGCTAGCTAACATAAACAGCATTAATCTCTGCTCGAGTCAGGTTGTGGAGTAGGCTAAATTAGTTGCATTAGCTGAGGAGGTGAAAGGTAAATGAATAAAAAAAATATTAATTAAATATAGCTGGCTCTCGCTCTGCTGCTTCTCAAAACTGTTCAACTATTGCCTACTCACCACACTTTATGTACTGCAGTGCTAGCTACTAGCAGTAGCTTATGCTTTCAGTACTAGATTCATTCTCTGATCCTTTTATTATATGGACAAAATGTTAGTTCATACTGCAAGAGCTCTGATAGGTTGGAGGATGTCTTCCGGAAGTCATCATAATTCCTGTGTAAGTCTATGGAAGGTGGTGAGAACCAAGAGCCTCTGTTGATTCTGTTGATTTTAACTATATAATCTGTTGATTTGAACTATAAAATACCTGTTGAAATGTACGAGGGGAAAATACATTTTTTATGAATGTTACAAAACTCCCAAGAAAGGGTTTGGGAAGTGTATGATTGCAGCAATAGCCATAAAGTGAACAAAGGTCCAGGGAAGGTAAATTGGGGGAAGCATTCAATAGGACTGATTGTTGGACACAGTAATTAGTAACACTTTAGTGTACGGCTCAATAATGGACCAGTGTTCAGAGAGGGAGGTTGGTTTAGGAAAAATCACACTTGTTCACCCATTTCAGGAAAGCTTCAACTTCAAGTGATAATTGCCTCCCTCCCAAATGACTGTCTCAGGCAATAATCACGTGTTTTGGTTAAATTGTTTAAACATGAAAAATAAGTAGTAGTGGTGATAGTAGGTAATGCTGTTGTTATACCATATGGTTTAGAAGACTTTCAGCTGAAGTTAAGCAATCCAAGATGGCGTAGCAGTCGGTTGTCTGTTATGTTTGTCTTGTCCCGTCCTGAACATACTCTCCTGCAACCCACCTCCCCCAATGTGGTATGGATCTGCTATTTTTTATATTTTAGAACTGGAACCCCCTTCAGAGGCTAGCCAGCTAACTAGCTACTAGCCAGTTAGCCACTGCTAGCAGTCATCACCGTTAACTCGGACATCTGCCAGCCTCAGCCTGGTCAATTCCTCCCAGTCTGCACAGCGCGATATCAACCCAGAGCGTTCCTACTGCAAGCTCTGAACCTTTACTCCGGATCATCGCAGCTAGCTAGCTGCTATCCGAGTGGATACTCCTGGCTAACGTCTCTGTCCCGAAGCAAGCACCAGTAAGCCTGGAGCTAGCTTCGAGCTAGGCCCATCTCCCGGCTAGCCCAAGAGATCCATCAGACAATTCCTGGGCTTCAATTACCTCTTTTGCCAATTGGCCTGGAACCTTTGCTACCGACATGGAGCCCCGCCGATCCATCACGACTAGTCTGCCGACGTAACCGTCCGAGGGGGTTTCTGTCCCGAAGCAAACACCAGCTAGCTTCGAGCTAGGCCCATCTCCCGGCTAGCCGAAAAGATCCATCAGACAAGTCCTTGGCTTCAATACCTCTTTTGCCAACTGGGCTGGACCATTTGCTGAGCCCCGACGATCCTTCACAACTGGTTTGCCAACGTAACCATCCGAGGGGGTTTCAACAGGCTCTCCCGTTGCGATGTCCCCCCCGAGGCCCATCAGCTAGCCTGCTAGCCCCGGCCTGCTAGCTGTCTGAATCGCCGTGCCTCCAGCTCGCCTAGCTACTCACTAGACCCTATGATCACTCGGCTACACATGCCTCTCCCTAATGTCAATATGCCTTGTCTATTGCTGTTTTGGTTAGTGATTTTTGTCTTATTTCACTGTAGAGCCTCCAGCCCTGCTCAATATGGCTTAGCTAGTCCTTTTGTTCCAACTCCCACACATGCGGTGACCTCACCTGGCTTAAATGGTGCCTCTAGAGAAAAAACCTCTCATCATCACTCAATGCCTAGGATTCCTCCACTATACTCACATCCTACCATTCCGTTGTCTGTACATTATGCCTTGAATCTATTCTTCCGCGCCCAGAAATCTGCTCCTTTTACTCTCTGTTCCGAACGCACTGGCGAATCAGTTCTTTTAGCTTTTAGCGTAGTCTTATCCTACTCCTCCTCTGTTCCTCTGGTGATATAGAGGTTAACCCCTGCAGCCCCCAGCATCATTCCCATTCCCCAGGCGCTCTCATTTGTTGACTTCTGTACCCTAAAAGCATTGGTTTCGTGCAAGTTAACATTAGAAGCCTCCTCCCTAAGTTTGTTTTATTCACTACTTTAGCACCCTCCGCCAACCCGGATGTCCTAGCCGTGTCTAAATCCTGGCTTAGGAAGGCCACCAAAAATCCTGAAATTTCCATCCCTAACTATAACATTTTCCGACAAAATAGAACTGCCAAAGGGGGCGGAGTTGCAATCTACTGCAGAGATAGCCTGCAGAGTTCTGTCATACTATCCAGGTCTGTGCAAAAACAATTTCAGCTTCTACTTTTAAAAATCCACCTTTCCAGAAACAAGTCTCTCACCATTGCCGCTTGTTATAGATCCCCTTCAACTCCCAGCTGTGCCCTGGACACCATATGTGAATTGATCGACCCCCATATATCTTCGTACTGTTAGGTGACCTAAACTGGGACATGCTTAACACCCCGGCCGTCCTACAATCTAAGCTAGATGCCCTCAATCTCACACAAATTATCAAGGAACCTACCAGGTACAACCCTAAATCCGTAACCATGGGCACCCTCTTAGATGTCATCCTGACCAACTTGCCCTCTAAATACACCTCTGCTGTCTTCAACCAGGATCTCAGCGATCACTGCCTCATTGCCTGCGTGCGTAATGGGTCCGTGGTCAAACGACCACCCATCATCACTATCAAACGCTCCCTAAAACACTTCAGCGAGCAGGCCTTTCTAATCGACCTGGCCCGGGTATCATGGAAGGATATTGACCTCATCCTGTCAGTAGAGGATGCCTGGTTGCTTTTCAAAAGTGCTTTCCTGTCCATCTTAAATAAGCATGCCCCATTCAAAAAATGTAGAACTAAGAACAGATATAGCCCCTGGGTCACCCCAGACTTGACTGCCCTTGACCAGCACAAAAACATCCTGTGGCATTCTGCATTAGCATCAAATAGCCACCGCGATATGCAACTTTTCAGGGAAGTCCGGAACCAATATATACAGTGGGGCAAAAAAGTATTTAGTCAGCCACCAATTGTGCAAGTTCTACCACTTAAAAAGATGAGAGGCCTGTAATTTTCCTCATAGGTACACTTCAACTATGAGACAAAATGAGAAAAAAAATCCTGAAAATCACATTGTAGGATTTTTAATGAATTTATTTGCAAATTATGGTGGAAAATAAGTATTTGGTCACCTACAAACAAGCAATATTTCTGGCGCTCACAGACCTGTAACTTCTTCTTTAAGAGGCACTTCTGTCCTCCACTCGTTATCTGCATTAATGGCACCTGTTTGAACTTGTTATCAGTATAAAAGACACCTGTCCACAACCTCAAACAGTCACACTCCAAACTCCACTATGGCCAAGACCAAAGAGCTGTCAAAGGACACCAGAAACAAAATTGTAGACCTGCACCAGGCTGGGAAGACTGAATCTGCAATAGGTAAGCAGCTTGGTTTGAAGAAATCAACTGTGGGAGCAATTATTAGCCCCCTCGATCTGGGGCTCCACGCAAGATCTCACCCTGTGGGGTCAAAATGATCACAAGAACGGTGAGCAAAAATCCCAGAACCACACGGGGGGACCTAGTGAATGACCTGCAGAGAGCTGGGACCAAAGTAACAAAGCCTACCATCAGTAACACACTACGCCACCAGGGACTCAAATCCTGCAGTGTCAGACGTGTCCCCCTGCTTAAGCCAGTACATGTCCAGGCCCGTCTGAAGTTTGCTAGAGAGCATTTGGATGATCCAGAAGAAGATTGGGAGAATGTCATATGGTCAGATGAAACCAAAATATAACTTTTTGGTAAAAACTCAACTCGTCGTGTTTGGAGGACAAAGAATGCTGAGTTGCATCCAAAGAACACCATACCTACTGTGAAGCATGGGGGTGGAAACATCATGCTTTGGGGCTGTTTTTCTGCAAAGGGACCAGGACGACTGATCCGTGTAAAGGAAAGAATGAATGGGGCCATGTATCGTGCGATTTTGAGTGAAAACCTCCTTCCATCAGCAAGGGCATTGAAGATGAAACTTGGCTGGGTCTTTCAGCATGACAATGATCCCAAACACACCGCCCGGGCAACAAAGGAGTGGCTTCGTAAGAAGCATTTCAAGGTCCTGGAGTGGCCTAGCCAGTCTCCAGATCTCAACCCCATAGAAAATCTTTGGAGGGAGTTGAAAGTCCGTGTTGCCCAGCAACAGCCCCAAAACATCACTGCTCTAGAATAGATCTGCATGGAGGAATGGGCCAAAATACCAGCAACAGTGTGTGAAAACCTTGTGAAGACTTACAGAAAACGTTTGACCTCTGTCATTGCCAACAAAGGGTACAGTGCCTTGCGAAAGTATTCGGCCCCCTTGAACTTTGCGACCTTTTGCCACATTTCAGGCTTCAAACATAAAGATATAAAACTGTATGTTTTTGTGAAGAATCAACAACAAGTGGGACACAATCATGAAGTGGAACGACATTTATTGGATATTTCAAACTTTTTTAACAAATCAAAAACTGAAGAATTGGGCGTGCAAAATTATTCAGCCCCTTTACTTTCAGTGCAGCAAACTCTCTCCAGAAGTTCAGGGAGCATCTCTGAATGATCCAATGTTGACCTAAATGACTAATGATGATAAATACAATCCACCTGTGTGTAATCAAGTCTCCGTATAAATGCACCTGCACTGTGATAGTCTCAGAGGTCCGTTAAAAGCGCAGAGAGCATCATGAAGAACAAGGAACACACCAGGCAGGTCCGAGATACTGTTGTAAAGAAGTTTAAAGCCGGATTTGGATACAAAAAGATTTCCCAAGCTTTAAACATCCCAAGGAGCACTGTGCAAGCGATAATATTGAAATGGAAGGAGTATCAGACCACTGCAAATCTACCAAGACCTGGCCGTCCCTCTAAACTTTCAGCTCATACAAGGAGAAGACTGATCAGAGATGCAGCCAAGAGGCCCATGATCACTCTGGATGAACTGCAGAGATCTACAGCTGAGGTGGGAGACTCTGTCCATAGGACAACAATCAGTCATATATTGCACAAATCTGGCCTTTATGGAAGAGTGGCAAGAAGAAAGTCATTTCTTAAAGATATCCATAAAAAGTGTCGTGTAAAGTTTGCCACAAGCCACCTGGGAGACACACCAAACATGTGGAAGAAGGTGCTCTGGTCAGATGAATCCAAAATTGAACTTTTTGGCAACAATGCAAAACGCTATGTTTGGCGTAAAAGCAACACAGCTGAACACACCATCCCCACTGTCAAACATGGTGGTGGCAGCATCATGGTTTGGGCCTGCTTTTCTTCAGCAGGGACAGGGAAGATGGTTAAAATTGATGGGAAGATGGATGGAGCCAAATACAGGACCATTCTGGAAGAAAACCTGATGGAGTCTGCAAAAGACCTGAGCCTGGGACGGAGATTTGTCTTCCAACAAGACAATGATCCAAAACATAAAGCAAAATCTACAATGGAATGGTTCAAAAATAAACATATCCAGGTGTTAGAATGGCCAAGTCAAAGTCCAGACCTGAATCCAATCGAGAATCTGTGGAAAGAACTGAAAACTGCTGTTCACAAATGCTCTCCATCCAACCTCACTGACCTCGAGCTGTTTTGCAAGGAGGAATGGGAAAAAATTTCAGTCTCTCGATGTGCAAAACTGATAGAGACATACCCCAAGCGACTTACAGTTGTAATCGCAGCAAAAGGTGGCGCTACAAAGTATTAACTTAAGGGGGCTGAATATTTTTGCACGCCCAATTTTGATTTGTTAAAAAAGTTTGAAATATCCAATAAATGTCGTTCCACTTCATGATTGTGTCCCACTTGTTGTTGATTCTTCACAAAAAAATACAGTTTTATATCTTTATGTTTGAAGCCTGAAATGTGGCAAAAGGTCGCAAAGTTCAAGGGGGCCGAATACTTTCGCAAGGCACTGTATATAACAAAGTATTGAGATAAACTTGTTATTGACCAAATACTTATTTTCCACCATAATTTGCAAATAAATTCATTCAAAATCCTACAATGTGATTTTCTGGATATTGTTTTCTCATTTTGTCTGTCATAGTTGAAGTGTACCTATGATGAAAATTACAGGCCTCTCATCTTTTTAAGTGGGAGAACTTGCACAATTGGTGGCTGACTAAATACTTTTTTGCCCCACTGTATAGTCAGTTTGAAAAAGCTAGCCATAGCTTTCCTAACAGAAATTTGCATCCTGTAGCACTAATTCTAAAAAGCTTTGGAACTCTGTAAAGTCCATGGAGAATAAGAGCACCTCCTCCTGCACTGAGGATAGAAAACATTGTCACCACCGATAAATCTACGATAATCGATCATTTCAATAAGCATTTTTCGACGGCTGGCCATGTCTTCCACCTGGCTACCCCTACCCTGGCCAACATCTCAGCACCCCCTGCAGCAACTTGCCCAACCCCCCCCCCCCCCCCCCCCCCCCCCCCCACACACTTCTCCTTAACCCAAATCCAGACAGTTGATGTTCTGAAAGAGCTGCAAAATCTGGATCCCTATAAATCAGCTGGGCTGGACAATCTGGACCCTCTCTTTCTACAATTATCCGCCAAAATTGTTGCAACCCCTATTACGAGCCTATTCAACCTTTCTTTTGTATCGTCTGAGATCCCCAAAGATTGGAAAGCTGCCGTGGTTATCCTCCGCTTCAAAGGGGGAGACACTCTAGACCCAAACTGTTATAGACCTATATCCATCCTGCCCTGCCATTCTAAAATCTTCGAAAGCCAAGTTAATAAACAGATCACCGACCAATTCGAACCCACCGTACCTTCTCCACTATGCAATCTAGTTTCCAAGCTGGTCATGGGTGCACCTCAGCCACGCTCAAGGTCCTAAACAATATCATAACCGCCATGGATAAAAGACAGTACTGTGCAGCCGTCTTCATCGACCTGGCCAAGGCTTTTGACTCTGTCAATCACCGCATTCTTAAATCGGCAGACTCAATAGCCTTGGCTTCTCAAATGACTGCATCACCTGCTTCACTAACTACTTCTCAGACAGAGTTCAGTGTGTCAAATCGGAGGGCCTGTTGTCCAGACCTCTGGCAGTCTATGGGGGTGCCACAGGGTTAAATTATCAAGGCCAACTCTTTTCTCTGTATATATGAATGATGTCGCTCTTGCTGCTGGTGATTCTCTGATCCACCTCTACTCAGACGACACCATTCTGTATACATCTGGCCGTTCTTTGGACACTGTGCTAACAAACATCGAAACAAGCATTCAATGCCATACAGCAGTCCTGCTTCCGTGGCCTCCAACTGCTTTTAAATGCTAGTAAAATAGCCCCCAACACTCTACTCAGAAAACTGGATGTTGTCTATCACAGTGCCATCTGTTTTGTCACCAAAGCTCCATATCCTACCCACCATTGCGACGTGTATGCTCTTGTTGGCTGGCCCTCACTACATATCCGTCGCCAAACCCACTGGCTCCAGGTAATCTAGAAGTCTTTGCTAGGTAAAGCCCTGCCTTATCTCAGCTCACTGGTCACCATAGCAACATCCACCCGTAACAAGCGCTCCAGCATGTATAATGCACTGGTCATCCCCAAAGCCAACACTTCCTTTGGCCGCCTTTCCTTCCAGTTCTCTGCTGCCAATGACTGGAACGAATTGCAAAAATCTCTTTAGCTGGAGTCTTACATCTCCCTCACTAACTTTAAGCATCAGCTGTCAGAGCAGCTTACCGATCACTGTGCCTGTACACAGCCAATCTGTAAATAGCACACCCAACTACCTCATCCCCATATTATTATTTACTCTCTTGCTCTTTTGCACCCCAATATCTCTACTTGAACATCATCTGCACATCTATCACTCCAGTATTAATGCTAAACTGTAATTATTTCGCCTCTATGGCCTATTTATTGCTTACCTCCCTACTCGTCTGCATTTGCACACACTGTACATAGATATTTTTATTTTCTATTGTGTTATTGACTGTACGTTTATTTATGTGTAACTCTGTTGTTGTTTTTGTTGCACAGCTTTACTTTATCTTGGCCAGGTCGCAGTTGTAAATGAGAACTTGTTCTTAACTGGCCTACCTGGTTAAATAAAGATGAAATAAAAAATAAAACAATTAAGTAAGAGTTCAATTTTAAATTATACAGTGAAATGTAGTAAGAACATTTTGTTGGAAGTCCAATAAGTCCCAAAAACATATTACATATTTATAAACAGTCTAATTATGAACTGTTTATACTGTAAGTAGTCTTTGGACAAGCAGTGACCAATCCATGCTTTGGTTTTGTTTACCTGGCTCCCGCCACCAAATGCCAACCAGCATTTCTGTCCAAAAAACAATGCCAAGTCAATATAGAATGTTTGAAATGCTATGTCTAAATCATCCCAAAGTGTCTGAAATGTGTGTAGCACAATTAAGTTAATTCAAGATGATTTGTGCATTTCTTGTTATGAAGTTAGCTTAATAAGTGTGCAGCCAGGAATCTAAACTGGCAAACTATTGAAGATATTTGATATAAAAATTCCCAACTGAACAGTACCTTAGTGCCTCCACACTTGTTACAGCATGTCCATTGAGTGAGAAATGTCACAAACCAGGAGCAGTGGTACCCTACCACCTGGTTCGCAGGGGACTATTGCCAGGTTTAGCTAAGGTTTCTTAGCCATTATCCAACGGGGCTGGGTCACACCCAAATCCCTACCAGGGCACGTCAGCCGCTTCTCCCCTAGAGCAGAGAACATACACCATCCCTCCCCTGGTGGAGTTCCTAAGACGAGATTTTTGGGATGTCTCCTTGGACTGACAAACAGTGCTGCGATCTTCCACTTTCTACCGCAGATGCTGAAGGATGACATAGGCAGATGTGGTGGATTGAGACGCAGCCCAAACAAAAATTCTGATATCTCCAGTTTAAAACAGATTGATTTTGATAGGGGTTTGTTTATTATGCGTCAAACAACTCTTAAGGATTAAGCCCTGATAGGAAAGTCTATCCAGACTCTACATTACCTTATTTCCCAACAGCTATAGGACAAGTTTACTCAAGGGTTATTAGGACACTTGTGGGAAATTGTAAAAGATCTTTAATGTCCAAACTTTTACATACTGTAAATATTTGTTCTTACTAAACAGCATAGGTTGTTATTTTACCACTGTAAAACAAGAGTTACAAGTTTAAAAAATACAATGACATGTAAAAAAAATTTAAAAATTGTCGAATCAATTATTTCCAAATCGCTCTGCGCGTTTCCTCTTCTTTACCTGAAATGGGGGGAAAAAACGAACATGTAAGGAACATTCTACATAAATGTTGTCATGTGTGCCAAATGTATACAGAAGAGCATATACAGAAATCGTGACTCCACAGAATTAGGACTTCTATTTGTGGTATATGCATGTGTAACAATAATATATAGATCTTTCTTAAAATTGGTGAATTATTATTTGAATGATGAGTGGTGGTGAGGAAACAAACATTACATCAGAGTATCAAGTCAGTATGAAGACTACCAGGCCTGATACCTGCAACATTAGAACTGCAAGCATCATCCTTACATACACTACAGTTCAAATGTCCTTGTTTTTATAAGAAAAGCATATTTTCTGTCCATTGAAATCACATAAAATTGATCAGAAACACCGTGTAGACATTGTTAATGTTGTAAATGACTATTGTAGCTGGAAACGGCTGATTTTTAATGGAATATCTACATAGGCCCATTATCAGCAACTATCACGCCTGTGTTCCAATGGCACGTTGTGTTAGATAATCCAAGTTTATAATTTTAAAAGGCTAATTGATCATTAGAAATCATTTTTCAATTATGTTAGCACAGCTGAAAACTGTTGTCCTGATTAAAGAAGCAATAAAACTGGCCTTTAGACTAGTTGAGTATCTGGAGCATAAGCATTTTTGGGTTCGATTGCAGTCTCAAAATGGCTAGAAACAAATAACTTTCTTCTGAAACGCGTCAGTCTATTCTTTTTCTAAGAAATTAAGGCTATTCCATGCAAGAAATTGCCAAGAAATTGAAGATCTCGTACAATGCTGTGTACTACTCCCTTCACAGGACAGCGCAAACGGTCTCTAACCAGAATAGAAAGAGTGGGAGGCCCAGGTGCACAACTGAGCAAGTGGACAAGTACATTAGAGTGTCTAGTTTGAGAAACAAATGCCTCACAAGTCCTCAACTGGCAGATTCAATAGTGAAGAGGCGACTCTGGGATGCTGGTCTTCTAGGCAGAGTTGCAAAGAAAAAGCAATTTCTCAGACTCGCCAATAAAAATAAAAGATTAAGATGGGCAAAATAACACAAACACTGGACAGAGGAACTCTGCCTAGAAGGTCAGCATCCGGGAGTTGCCTCTTCACTGTTGACGTTGAGACGGGTGTTTTGCGGGTACTATTTAATGAATCTGCCAGTTGAGGACTTGTGAGGCATTTGTTTCTCAAACTAGACACTCTAATGTACTTGTCCTCTTGCTCAGTTGTGCACTGGGGCCTCCCACTCTTTCTATTCTGGTTAGAGACCGTTTGCGTTGTTCTATGAAGGGCGTAGTACATAGCGTTGTACAAGATCTTCAGTTTCTTGGCAATTTATCGTATGGAATAGCCTAAATTTCTCAGAACAAGAATAGACTGACAATACATTTGCCTAACAGATTTTCACATTTATTGACTCAAAATAGCTTCACAATATTAATTAAATGTTTGACTTTGATTCTCTTTGAAGCACTGGCTAAATATTGAGGTATTTCCCAATTACAGTTCCTTCAGAACTAGGTAATTCTTCGTTCTTTCTGTTCTAGAACATTCTAATAGCGACTTACAAAACATTCTAATACCCCCCTCCCCAACACACAACAATGTGAACATTCCGTTCACTTATTTTGAATGCTTCTCACAGCAGTGTTTGATCACTTGAAAGTCGGTCCGACCAGCTCTCTTTTGGCAACAACAGGTCATAGCCCAGGAACATGAAAACAAAACCTTTTGTACCTCACTATCTTCAGCCCCAACTGCAGCAGCAGCGGTGAGAATCCCAAACCTCTCCTTCCTCTTTTTCAGTTTCTCGTCAACTTCAACCTGCAACACAACAGTCAAGGATGAGGAGATTTCCAAATGGTGTTTCGAAAAAGCAACAAACAAATGACATTACACTGAATAAGGGTGGAGAAAAATACCCCCAAATTCTCAGTATGAATTTCTAAGATTAAAAGGCTGAAAATCTGGTGGCCTGGTGAATAATTTTAAAAGGTTATGCGAGGACACAGCAAGCTTTCCTCACACACTGCGTTCTGGCAAGAGATTGCCAACTAGAACAAACTGACAGATTCCAGGTCACTGGTCAAACCTCCAAAAACACAACCCCAGAGGTCGGCTCCATCCCAATCTCCATCCCGGAAACCAAAGTGAGGAGCAGGAGGGGCTGAGTGGGATGCCCCATACAGCTGCAACAGTGATGGTCCAGCTTTAGGCTGTATCCAGATATTCTCCACCCTTCTACAAAAAGTGTGCACTTGCACACTCACTATCATGGATTTAAGAATTTGCATATACGGAATTAAGGAAGTTCATGATCTTTGTTCTGCAACAATACCACACAGCAAATTGGCCAGTGTTACCTTGTGTTGATTTTCTGTGTAACATTTCTAGTGTTGATTCAGTTGTTAAAAATTAACACTCAGTGTAAAATAACCAGTATTAAACCAAAACCACACCAATCATATTTCCTCATGCTCTATTGCAGGTAGATTTTTTGAATTGTTTGTTTCAATATCTGTTTTTGCATGTACACGGTTTGATTAATTAATTGTATGTTACTCAAATATAAACATACATTTTCTAAACTACAGTGCATTTGGAAAGTATTCAGACCCCTTGACTGTTTCCACATTTTGTTACATTACAGCCTTATTCTAAAATTGATTCAATATTTTTTCCCATCAATCTACACACAATACTCCATAATGACAAAGCGAAAACAGTGTTTTAGAAATGTTTGCAAATGTATATATATAAAAAATGTATTTACCCAAGTATTCAGACCCTTTGCTTTGAGACTCGAAATAGAGCTCAGGTGCATTTTGTTTCCATTGATCATCCTTGAGATGTTTCTACAACTTCATTGGAGTCCACCTGTGGTAAACTCAATTGATTGGATATGATTTGGAAAGACATACACCTGGTCCCACAGGTTGACAGTGCATGTCAGAGCAAAAACCAAGCCATGAGGTCGAAGGAATTGTTCGTAGAGCTCCGAGACAGGATTGTGTCGAGGCACAGATCTGGGGAAGGGTACCAAAACATTTCTGCAGCTTTGAAGGTCCCCAAGAACACAGTGGACTACATCATTCTTAAATGGAAGAAGTTTGGAACCACCAAGACTCTTCCTAGAGCTGGCCCCAGGCCAAACTGAGCTATCGGGGGAGAAGGGCCTTGCTCAAGGAGGTGACCAAGAACCCAATTGTCACTCTGACAGAGCTCTAGAGTGCCTCTGTGGAGATGGAAGAACCTTCCAGAAAGATAACCATCTCTGCTGCACTCCACCAATCAAGCCTTTGCCTTTATGGTAGAGTGGCCAGACGAAAGCCACTCAGTAAAATGCACATGACAGCCCACTTGGAGTTTGCCAAAAGGCATACCCAAGAAGACTCAAGGCTGTAATTGCTGCCAAAGGTGCTTCAACAAAGTACTGAGTAAAGGGTCTGAATACTTATGTAAATGTGATGTTTAAAACATTTATACATTTGCAAACATTTCTAAACACCATTTTTTGCTTCGCTATTATGGGGTATTGTGTATAGATTGATGAAAAAAATCATATTGAATCCATTTTTAGAATAAGCCTGTAACGTAAAATGAGGAAAAAGTCAAGGGGTCTGAATACTTTTCGAATGCACTGTAGTTCAATCTCTTATCGCACCTGTTACTGAAATGGTTGTTCCAGGTTAGATGGTTTAGGTAGTCTCATATCTTAGTCTTCCCAACCTGGCAGTTATTCTGAATGCAGGTTGCAGGTGAATATAAATTCAAAATGTTGGATATCCCCACCCTGGCTGGATTCCAATAGGAATTACATATCACTTGCAAGCCATCATAATGTGACTTGCAGGCCTGAAAACCATGATTTAAGGCCTTCCTAAATACTTGTTGTATCGCGTTAAATAATACAAAAATGTATTAACATATATAGGAAATATGCAAATAAGGCTTCACACTAAGTAATGTGTTATCTTAAAAGTGAAAAGTATAGACACTTGACCAGTGTTAAATTTACGCAATGGCGGCAGATCCGACTTTTCTCAAACCTTTTTTCCTTCTGCATATGTGTTTATTTTCTACTTTACGCACACTCTGCTCTAGCGAATGCTGCTCATTTCATAAAGTTGGATCAAAACTGAATCAATGTCTGTAAGATCACATAATGATAGTATTCTACATAACCAAATCTAATATAATGGCATAGTATTAGGTTACTGTAAGACAAAAACACCACTGCATTTGTCTCGCACGTGGCCAAAACTCAACAACATGCACCACTCAGCAAAGTACACAGGTAGGCTATGCCAGCCTTTCTCAAACTTTTTTTGTGCAAAGGACCAGCAAAGCATGGCCTTTTTTACTACTTTGGTAAAAAATAAATTGACAATTGCATGTTTATAAACACCAATTTTATTGCAATTATTTTTACTTTACACTAAATTAACGAACATTGTATATACTTGGCTGCCTTCATGGTTTGTCGGTCTGTCTTGTACTCATGGGAAGTCTCTCTGTGCTTTCTTCAGGGGCTGTCTGTATCCGTCCTTCTGTATGGGCTGTCTTCAGAGGCTGACAGTCTCAATGACAAAACAATTTAAAAAAAAAATGTTTAGTAATTATACACAATGTAACCACAATTCAATTTTTATAAACAAATAATCTTGCATTCTTTCAATATATACACTATTTAAAAAATATAAGAGTTTATAAACATGTTTGACTCACCTAATCAATTTGAGATGGGTGTGCCCGTCTCTTGGACACTTGTCAAACCTCGGAGGGAAGGAGGAGGGATACTCTCAGTGTTTAACAGCCAGTCTGCTGGGATATTTTAATTTTGTTGCAGCAAGAGAGGAAAAGCTGGTCTCACATAAGTATGTGGAATGAAAAGGGATTAACGTCTTCACTCCCATCTCGCTGAGTTGCGGAACAGCCAGAATGTGGAAAGGCGTATCTCATTAAAACAAGCGTGTATGCCTTGGTCACAGGACAGCTCCAATAGTTTATCCTAAAGAACCGGTGACAAGCTGAGTCTCTTCAGTGTTGGTGAACGGATTACTCATCCATCGCTTTCCCGAGTGGATATAAGATTGTGAGGGGAAGAAATCCTCAAATTTGATCAGAGTTTGGCTCAGATGTGACCCCATCAATGTCCACATCCCCCTCGTCAGCCAGAGTTGAGAATAGGGGGGAACATATCGAAAATGCCTCTATCCACACTTGGTCTCTCCGGACGCCCAGCTTTTTCCGGAAAGTGGCAACTAAACTCAGCAAAAAAAGAAAAGTCCCTTTTTCAGGACCCTGTCTTTCAAAGATAATCCAAAATAACTTCACAGATCTTCATTGTAAAGGGTTTAAACACCGTTGCTTGTCCCATGCTTGTTCAATGAACCATAAACAATTAAATGAACATGCACCTGTGGAATGGTCGTTAAGACACTAACATCTTACAGACGGTAGGCAACTAAGATCACAGTTATGAAAACTTAGGACACTAAAGAGTCCATTCTACTGACTCTGAAAAACACCAAAAGAAATATACCCAGGGTCCTTGCTCATCTGTGTGAACGTGCCTTAGGCATGCTGCAAGGTGGCATGAGTTGCAATCCATGAGGAGGAGATGGACTGCAGTACTCAATACAGCTGGTGGCCACACCAGATACTGACTGTTACTTTTGATTTTGACCCCCCACCTCCCTTTGTTCCGGGACACATTATTCCATTTCTGTTAGTCACATGTCTGTGGAACTTTATGTCTCAGATGTTGAATCTTGTTATGTTCATACAAATATTTACACGTTATGTTTGCTGAAAATAAACGCAGTTTACCGTGAAAGGACGTTTATTTTTTTGTTGAGTTAATATACAAGAAGTTGGGCTGCATTTGAAATGTCTGTCTCATCAAATTCTAATCGGATTGCAAAGCAATTTGATGCGTGTGCTCGGTCTAAAACCTGTGATTCAATATCATCTGCCATATCCTGGATTCTACACGTGACATTGTCATTGAAAAGTGGTATTTCACTGATCTTTGTAGCAGCAATTGGGCCCAAAATCTCTCGGCAAGCAATCACAACTGAGGGCATGACCAACTTTTCAACTATAGTGAAAGAAGCCTGGCACTTGGAAATGTTATGAGAGAGTACGTATGAAGCCTTCAGTAAACTCTCGTTGTCTGTGAAAATATTGTACAGCATTTTTGATTGGTTGGTCAGCTCACCTCGTTCGTTTAACCTTGAGATGTGGATGCTTTG
This sequence comes from Oncorhynchus mykiss, assembly GCF_013265735.2. Classification (NCBI taxonomy): domain Eukaryota; kingdom Metazoa; phylum Chordata; class Actinopteri; order Salmoniformes; family Salmonidae; genus Oncorhynchus; species Oncorhynchus mykiss. The sequence continues at coordinate 64,428,320 of NC_048571.1, read as the reverse complement.
TTTCTAAATGTCTGCACATTTGATGGCTTCATAGCATGTTGCGGAGGCAAGTCTGACATCACACAGACTGGTTTTGGCAGGCAGCTGTTATTTGAAACAAATCCAAACTTGATGTAGCATGGAAAGTACTATCAAGTGAATGGATGATACTTTTTTTGCCTCAGAGGACCTAAGAAATTTGCCTTCTTTCACATTAAAATACTAATCTAGTTGCTTTCGTTTAGAGCAGGCCATGATTAACTAAAAGGGAGAGCAAGAGCGTGCAGGCTGCACAGCAGGGCTAGCTTGTGTGTGTGTTTGGTGTGCTATATTTCATCATGGCAACACAATTTGTTTACTGCAGCATGCATAGTTAAGTAGGCCTAGGGAAAGAATTTAGTCAAGACAAATATTCCGGGCACTGACAAGCATTCCTCCACGGACTGGTGCCGGTCCACGGACCAGGGTTTGAGAAGGGCTATGCTACATACATAGATGTTAACGTCATCTGCTCTGAAATTCACTCACTGTACATCATTCAAAACAACACTGTAGACTAGTTCAAAACACTGTTTAACTCAAGATCTAAATGCATATTCCCATGAAACTGATTGAGATCAAATGGCTAATATGCAGATGCTGCATGGACATTTCACCAGTAAAACTTGAATTATCATTCACAAATCGACAGTGAGAAATGTGAAAGGAGACCACAAAAATGTGTGCGTAAAGTAGAGGTAAAGAAACACGCGCAGAATGTGATCCGCATATATAGAAAAAAAAAGTCTGGAAAAAGTTGGATCTTCAGCCACAGCCTTAAATGTAACACTGTCTGTGTTGATTTAACCCTGGAGAATTTGCTGCGTAGCTTAAAAGACCAACAAAGGTGGTGAATAATTGCTTTTGAAGACAGATACGAAGGAGGTTGCTCTACCACCAGAATTGTTGAAATAAGAAAATTTAAAGTTGGTCAAAGTTCCATAATTTTCTGAAGTTTACATTTGTGGCTGATGGACATAGGCTGCATATACTGCTTTGCTTAATTCAACTGCATGTCATTGCAATTACAATTCTGTGCACTGTGGTTTCAAGTGAAGATTACAAGGCAAAGATTAGAAGCAGAAATATATAAAAGCTACATTTTGGTGCCGAAACCCAGACTAAAGAGTATGTCACCGAGATGCCAAATTTCTCTACATAGCCTAATATACTGACAATTTAAGTTGCCACTTGATTTACCATTCAAGTTATGTCCAAAATAGTGGTATTACACATGCAATTCTCAAAATCAGGATTGTGGATGTACAGCCACACACAATTATTCATAGAAATTAGTTTATTTCGTCTTTACCATAGATTGGAGAATAAAAAAACGAATATTTGCTTGCACATTGACTTTTCCTTTCCAGTTACTTGACATAACATTTTCACAAAATACTACTAAAGAACACAATCATGGACTGAGAGGATAAGTTTGTCAAAATATTGTGTAGAGGGAAGGGGTTGGCTTATGAAAATGGTTGTGCATTTCTTTAAGGCCTGCAGTCAGTGAAAGGCTCTGTGGGGTCTCCATAGTTCACATGGCAAACTCTCAAAAACTGTGTGAGGGGCGGGGGGGTTGTCCCCCCTGCCCCTGTCATGCCTTAAGCAGAGGCCAGTGTTGACATAGTGCTGGCCAATCTAATTTTGATTGTCAGGAGCAGGGAACGGCGATCCCCCCCTTCACCCCCTTGAGATCATCAAGTTCATTTCTCTGGCTGCAGTGTTATTTTTTTGTGCCCCCCCCCAAGCTTCTCTATCCTCCCTCTCTATTCACAAAGCCATTCTAGAACAGCTTGAATTAGTGACAGTTATTATTCAGACTAATGAGTAAAAACTCAGAGACTACAACAGTTAAGCTAAATGCAAAGAAGTGGGGGGGGGGGAAAGGAATCGGTCAGAGGCTAGAAGACGGGTATAATACTCTTTTAGTATAAAGTCACTTTATCCACCAATAACAACCATGCCCACAGAAACACTAAAATACAAAAGTTCAGACATCACTATTTCTGATTAATAGAGGCTGACAGAGTTGACGATCATCTCTGTAGTTCCCTTTGTGAAAGACAGGGATGACATCCAAAATTCTGTGGGAGATGAAATTGTGACATGTCAAGGAGCCTTTATTGTTTCCCCAGATCTGTATGGCCAGATAGGACAGATGGCCCTCTATACTTCTTTACAAAAGTGTGTGTGTACATTTGAGTGTGTGTGGTTCCATACACTATGTGGGGGAAAAGGGTATTATCATTCCAGATTCAAATGCACATAGAGCTGAGTCTGGCCAAGCCCACTTCTCCTTAAAAATCCCATGTAAATGATGGTCCTTCAGATGAGTAGACAAATGCCTTGTCTACAGTGCCTTCAGAAATAATTCATACCCCTTGATTTATTCCACATTTTGTGTTACAGCCTGAATTCAAAATGGATTAAATAGATTTTTTTTCTCTCACCCACCTACACACAATACCCCATAACGACAAAGTCAAAACATGTTTAGAAATGCAGAAATCACAAGTATTCACACCCCTTTGCTATGACACTCCAAATTGAGCTCAGGTGCATCCAATTTCCTTTGATCATCCTTGAGATGTCACTACAAATTGATTGGCGTCCACCTTTGGCCAATTCAATTGTTTGGACATGATTTAAAAAAGAAACACTTGTCTATATAAAAGGTTCCACAGTTGACAATGCACGTCAGAGCAGAAATTATACCAAGGAATTGTCCATAGACCTCCAGGATAGAAATGTAATGAGGCATATATCTGAGGAAAGGTATAAAACTATTTCTAGTGTTCAAAGTTTCCAGGAGCACAGTGGTTTCCATCATTGGGAAATGGAACAACCCAGACTCTCCCTAGAGCTGGCCAAAGCCGGGGATTCAGTTCTTCACAAATGTATTCTCAGGAATGATAAATTAATTTGCTTACCTTAAATTCAAATTAAATTATGCACGATATGGTAATGCAGAAAACAGTTCCATAGCCCCTTACACTCATGGAAATTAGCCTATATGGAAAAGGCCAAATTGAAATGTTTCTAACAGAACTATAAAAAGCATATGCATGACCATGGTAGCAAATGAAAGACTTGATTACTGGGAAATTATCATACCAAAAGGTGAGGACAACAGTTCAACTGACGCCAGACTGAATCCAAACATTGCACTGCTGATTGTCTATTTTACATTGACTGTACCTACACAGCATTTGTCAATAACGAAATCTGAATACATTCAGTAACATAAGAATATTAATTTACATTGGAGTAGGTGCAAGATAAGAAAAAAATATTACAAAGGTTTGTGTGAGAGGTCTAACTGGTGTCTCCAAGAGGCCACACCTCTCCAAACTGTGCACAGTTCCTAAGTCATTTCAATGCACTTTTATGACTCAAGGAAAGAGCCTTCAACTATAAGGTGTTTTTTTTAGCTCTCCAAGATTTTCCATTGAGGAATTGAGGCAAGCACACTTGCAGTTTGTTTGGAACACAGCCCTGCATCCCCACCATCACACAATTACTGTTGTTGTTTACGCAATCCAGAAACATTACATACATCACAATCTGGGTCAGGTGGGCAAAATTTTACAGCTTATTCTATTGATAACATGGCTAGCTAAGTTATAAAATATGATCTTAGGCTTTCAAAAGGCCCTTCAAACAAACATTGTAATTTTGGTGCACATAGAATGAGTCATGGGTGCATTCAAGTGCGTGTTACGCGGCTCGTTTTCTTCACAATATTTTTCTTAATTCTGTTCAGGTCAACCCAGGGTATAGCATGTCATCCTTGTAACTGTGGCTGAAACAAAGCAATCATAAACATTTATACTGCAAATTACATGATTTGTTAACATCCTTGTTAGTGAGCATTTCTCCTTTGCCAAGATAATTCATCAACCTGACAAGTGTGGCATATCAAGAAGCTGATGAAACAGCATGATCATACAGGTGCACCTTGTGCTAGGGACAATAACCGGCTACTCTAAAATGTGCAGTTTTGTCACACAACAAAGCCACAGATGTCTCAAGTTGATGAAGCGTGCAACTGGCATGCTGACTGCAGGAATGTCCACCATAGCTATTGCTAGAGAATTGAATGTACATTTCTCTACCATAAGCATCGTTTGAAAAAATGTGGCAGTATATCCAACCGGCCTCACAACCATAGGCCACGTGTAACCACGCCAGCCCAGGACCTTCACATCCGGGTCGGAGACCAGCCACCCGGACAGTTGATGAAACTGGGTTTGCACAATCAAATGCTCACCTTCGATGGCCACAGGCATGCTGGAATAGTGTGCTCTTCAAGGATGATCCCGTTTCAACTGTACTGGGCAGATGGCGTTGTGTGGGCGAGCGGTTTGCTGATGTCAACGTTGTGAGCAGAGTGCCCCATGGGGTTATGGTATGGGCAGGCATAAGCTACGGACAGCGAACACAATTGCATTTTATCGATGGCAATTTGAATGCACAGAGATAACGTGATGAGATTCTGAGGCCCATTGTCGTGCCATTCATCCGCCGCCATCACCTCATGTTTCAACATGGTAACGCACGGCCCCATGTCGCAAGGATCTGTACACAATGAAAAGGTCCTAGTACTTGCATGGCCTGCATACCCACGAGACATGTCACCTATTGAGCATGTTTGGAATGCTCTGGGTTGATGTGTACGACAGCATGTTCCAGTTCCCGCCTGTATCCAGCAAGAGGAGTAGTACAACATTCCTATTCCTATGACCAACACATGCATATCTGTATTCCCAGTCATGTGAAATACATAGATTAGGGCCAAATTAATTTATTTCAAATTGACCGATTTCCTTATATGAACTCAGTAAAATCTTTGAAATTGTTGCATGTTGCGTTGATATTTGTTCACCGCATATGTATTGATTCGATAACGCCATTTGATGTTCCAAAAATACTGCTAGCTACAGTGCATTCGGAAAGTATTCAGACCCCTTGAATTTTTCCACATTGCGTTACATTACAGCCTTGTTAGAAAATTGATTAAGAATTGTCCCCCCCCTCAATCTACACACAATACCCATACTGACAAAGCAAAAACAGGTTTAGAATTTTTTGCAAACTCATAAAAAGAAACTGAATTTACATACATAAGTTTTCAAACCCTTTACTCAGTACTTTGTTGAAGCACCTTTTGAAGTGATTACAGCCTTGAATCTTTTTGGGTATGACACTACAACTTCGGCACACCTGTATATGGGGAGTTTCTTCCATTCTTCTCTGCAGATCCTCTCAAGCTCGGTCAAGTTGGATGGGGAGCGTCGCTGCACAGCTATTTTCGGGTCTCTCCAGAGATGTTAGATCGGGTTCAAGTCCGGGCTCTGGCTGGGCCACTCAAGATCATTGAGACTTGTCCCGAAAACAGTCCTGCATTGTCTAGGCTGTGCGCTTATGGTCGTTGTCCTGTTGGAAGGTGAACCTGAGGTCTTGAGCACTCTGGAGCAGGTTTTCATCAAGGATCTCTCTGTACTTTGTTTTGTTCATCTTTTTCTTGATCCTGACTAGTCTCCAATGTCCCTGCCAGGTTTCCTCCAGACGTGACGCTTAGCATTCAGGCCAAAGAGTTCAATCTTGGTTTCATTAGACCAGAGAATATTGATTCTCATGGTCTGAGAGTCCTTTAGGGGCCTTTTGGCAAACTCCAAGCGGGCTGTCGTGCCTTTTACTGAAGAGTGGCTTTCATCTGGCACCCATCTCCACAGAGGAACTATGCAGCGTGACCATCAGGTTCTTGGTCACCTCACTGACCAAGGCCCTTCTCCCCCGATTGCTCAGTTTTGCTGGGAGGCCAGCTCTAGCAAAAATCTTGGTGATTCCAAACTTCTTCCATTTAAGAATGATGAAGGCCACTGTGTTCTCGAGGACCTTCAATGCTGCGGAAATGTTTTGCTACCCTTCCCCAGATCTGTGCCTCGACATAATCCCGTCTCAAAGCTCATTGGACAATTCCTTCAACCTCATACCTTGGTTTTTGCTCTGACATGCACTCAACTGTGGGGCCTTAAATAGACAGGTGTGTTAATTTTCTAAATCATGTCCAAACAATTGAATTGCCCACCAGTGGACTCCAATCAAGTTGTAGTGACATCTCAAGGATGATCAAAGGAAATTGGATGCACTTTAGCTCAATATGGAGTGTCATAGCAAACGGGTGTGAATACTTATGTAAATTAGACGTATGTATTTCATTTAAAAAAATGTGGAACCTGTTTTCACATCGTCATTATGGGATATTCAGGGTTCATACAGATCGTGGCAAGTAAAATTCAAGTACTTAAGTACTTTTTAAAGCACTAATATTTACTTTCAAGGACCATGAATTTGTAATAGTTCCTATTACGCAATTCTTTCTAGTCGCCACCAGAAGGCAGAATACCGCCACATCCGCATGAAAAATCCTAACTTACTATTTATCACTACCTTACAAGTTCTACTCAATAATATGTGTTTCACTACTTATTTACTACATACATGAGTGGTAAGTCAGTACTGATGATATTGACTTATTTCCTTATATGAACTGTAACTCAGTAAAATGTTTATTTTTGTTCGGTGTACTTGATATTTAAATTGACTTTATATTTCACAAAATGTTGGGCCCCACATAATAACATGAAAGTGAATTCTGACAGTGTAAAAGCACCTTCTATACCCATTTGAAGATAAACAAGTTATTAATGTGTTTGATACGATTAAAGATTCTCTCAGGGGACTCTATTTACATTTTAGGCGACCCAACATGGGTCCCGGACCCCAAGTTTGGGAACCACTGTACTACTAACCTCTCTCCCTGCTTGCTTCAATGCTTCCTCTCTCTGTCTATCTCCTTTGCTTCCTTCATTGCAGCCTGACTCACCACTGTCTCACTACTCTCTGTAAAGCTTAATTTCAGTCAACTGCTCCTGCTTAGGTCAGGCTCAGTTCAAATGTTAGCTATAACTAGCTGGCTAAGGATGAAGCTAGCTACCTGGCTGATAGCCAGAGCCCTTGAGCTACCAACTAGCTAGACACCTGAAATATCAGTGACTATTTACCAGTTGTACACTGATTCTCTGAAAGGCAGGAGGTTTTTATTTGGGGGGGGGGGGGGGGGGGGGGGCGGGGGTCTGTTGACACGGCAGGGGTCAAGGGATGTTTACAATATTCTCACTGTCAGCGGTGTCTCTGCCACTTGCCACTGTAGGTCTGGGCTGAGGTAGTTTGTTTCACCTCTCGGCCTATGTCGTGGGCGGATTTTCCCGTTGGACAGAGTGGTGAATGAATGTGCTGCTAACAAGGCAAATCCTGGGGAGCGGACGAACATTGGGCATACATTAAATCACTCATGATTCCACTCGTTCGCTGAGGTAGACGCAATTAAAACTCAGATCAAGAAGCCTTCTGAGCGTTGATCAACACTGGGAACGCAATAAGTGGGTAAACGATAATTAACTAAATAAAAAAAGGTGAGTAAGCGGCGTTTACCCTCCACTACATCCCTGTTTGGGTCTGGCAAAACCCATTCATAAACATAAATATCCTGCCAGGCATGATTAAATCTACATTTCCCCTGCATTTTAGCCATCGATGTGACGTTTGGTGGCGCCTAGTCAGTCAGTTCTGTAGCTGCCTGGCTGAGTGCCCATGTGGGTAGAATGAGCGAGCTCGCCTGGCAACCAGAGGAAATGAAACTCAGTAGTCTGCCTGGAAATTAATTTTAAGACCAATAAATTGTTCTAATAAATAATTTCCTAATTTTCTGTTGCCCTTATTTTAATTCAAGTACTTTTCAAGTACCAACTTGAGCAAATGTCTGATTTAAGGTATTCCAGAACTTGAATTTCAGAGTGTCAAATTCAAGTACTTTAAGCACCTTGTGTGAACCCTGGGTATTGTGTTTGGATGGGAGAGAAAATAAATATATGTAATCCATTTTGAATTCAGGCTGTAACAACAAAATGTAGAATAAGCCAAGGGGTATGAATACCTTCTGAAGGCAATGTAAGTGCAGATACATGCACCACATCATTGCCCTTGCTCTGCTGTGTGCGTGCATCTTGCTAGCTGTCACTCAAATGGCAAGGGGCTGAAGCTCATTGGCTAGAACTCGAATTGCTAGGGGGCTGGCACACGTCGGGGAAAACTGTATTGGGACAGCTTCTAGAAAAACATTTGCTTTCAGACCAGGGATTTCGTGGCTAATTGAGGCATGACAGTAATTCTTCTCATAGATTATGCATATGAACTACACATGGTCACTTCTAGCCCAAAGCAGGAGGTTTATAAATAAATAAATAAAAAAACTTAGTCTCAAGTTCAGACTTGTGATTTTATGCTCACTAATGATTTTAAGTTCAAAGAAGAGAGATTTTGAAACGTGTATATGATGTCAGAATTAGCCAAATATAGTTGCTTCTAAGTAAGGATAGATATGGTTTGTATGACTTAACTAGCCACATTCAGGAGTATGAGGATAACTGTGAGAACTAAATAGTCCTAGGTAATTAGGTATGCTTTGAACAAGTTAACCAGAAATGGAAAAGACGCATAGAACATAGCTATCTTTAGAATGAAATGTTCTAAGCTTCTGTATAAAAACAATATTGTTATCTTTTAATCAACGTTAAGCTCGGTGTTGGGACAGTGACAATCGTTTTGTTTTTGCACTGTACTCTAGCACTTTGGATGGAAATGGATTTTACCATGATTACAGACCATTCTGAATAATGATTGAGTGAGAAAGTTACAGAAATACACATCATACCCCCAAGACATGCTAACTTCTCACCATTACAATAACAGTGGAGGTTAGCATTTTGGGGTATGATTTGTGAGTGCACCTTTCTCACGCATCATTATTCACAATTCATTCAGGATTACCCGTAATCATGGTACCATCCACATTAATGTAGGTGTTTAGAAACATTCTATTCTTATTTACAATGTTTTACTACTTCAATACACAAGTGAATTTGTCCCAATAATTTGGTCCCCTAAAATGGGGGGACGATTTACAAAAAGTCCTCTAATTACCATCAAATAAAAATTGACAGTCTGCACTTTAACCTCCGTCATTTATAATTTAAAAGGCCCCAAAAAAAGTAGCAAAAAATTGTCACTGTCCCAATACTTTTAGAGCTCACTGTAGATAAGGCTGTATAATATACAGTATCTGTAAATCTAATATAAATTTCATGGATATCTAAAGAAAAACTAAAACTATTCAATTTAGTTCAGTCTAATTAACCTACAATTGTGAGAAGCACTAACAGCTGAAAGTTTACCAAAAAAAGCATGTCCTATGTAAGATGGACTTGGCAGAGAAAATAGGAATGATACACCATTACCCACAAATCATTCAGGGGGAGGAGCTATAAAAAACAAAGACATACAAACGTGAAAATGTGCTCAGCCCTTTCCACCCCCATTCCTAAAACTTGCAGGGCCTCTCTACAAGCTCTGTCGCAAAGAACAGTTCTCACTTGACCTGAAAGCACAACTGCAGATTGTCAAAGCTAATCTTGACAGTACAGAGAACAAATCCTACCCCAAAGACCAAAGGTGAAAGCTCAATGATATTCTGTTAGGGAGGGAGTGTCACTGAAAACAGACCAGCACACATAAAAAACAATACTACAAAACATAACACATTATGGAAAACAGTTGTGAAACTAGCTACCTTATATATTAAACGTATACAGTGGGGCAAAAAAGTATTTAGTCAGCCACCAATTGTGCAAGTTCTCCCACTTAAAGATGAGAGGCCTGTAATTTTCATCATGGGTACACTTCAACTGTGACAGACAAAATGAGAGAAAATTTTTAGGATTTGTAGGATTTCTAATGAATTTATTTGCAAATTATGGTGGAAAATAAGTATTTGGTCACCTACAAACAAGCAATATTTCTGTCTCTCACAGACCTGTAACTTCTTATTTAAGAGGCTCCTCTGTCCTCCACTCGTTACCTGTATTAATGGCACCTGTTATCAGTATAAAAGACACCTGTCCACAACCTCAAACAATCACACTCCAAACTCCACTATGGCCAAGACCAAAGAGCTGTCAAAGGACACCAGAAACAAAATTGTAGACCTGCACCAGGCTGGGAAGACTGAATCTGCAATAGGTAAGCAGCTTGGTTTGAAGAAATAAACTGTGGGAGCAATTATTAGGAAATGGAAGACATACTGATACACTGATAATCTCCCTCGATCTGGGGCTCCACGCAAGATCTCACCCCGTGGGGTCAAAATGATCACAAGAACAGTGAGCAAAAATCCCAGAACCACACGGGGGGACCTAGTGAATGACCTGCAGAGAGCTGGGACCAAAGTAATAAAGCCTACCATCAGTAACACACTACGCCGCCAGGGACTCAAATCCTGCAGTGCCAGACGTGTCCAGGCCCGTCTGAAGTGTTTTTTTAAATATTTTTTTTCAAATCTGTTTATTAAGTTTTACACACACACACACACACACACACACACACACCAATATAAATAATATACTCAACTAGAAAAAAAATACAAATAAAAATACAAATAAAAAAATAGCTTTAAAGATACCGTACTTTAGACAAGTTAAACACACCGGGCAGAAGGCTACAGAGGTTAAAGGGCAATCTATAGTACAGGGACAGAGCAAGCACCTCACCATTGTTCCTGTAAACAGTCATGGGATAAGGGTGGAGAAATGCAACCACTCACAGACAGTCATGGCCACAGACCAACCATCCACTGGACAAAAAAAAAGTTTACAATGCTTTAAAATAAAAAAAATTAAATGATTATTCATGTAGGCGTGAACAAAATGTAAAAATAACTGGGAAAAACAAGCTCACACTTCAGTCTCTGCCCGGGCAAGATGAACAAGGCATCCGCGGGTCACAATCAATAAGCACATGGACCTTAATGCCCCCCCAGCAAAAACACAGAGAGAAGCTCCTCCAACCCTTTAGTCACAGGGGGGTCAAATACAGACTTATTGTAGTTTTAATTGGAATGCCATCAGAGGATGGACTGTTTAAAGTAAGACCGGAATGGAGCCCAAGCCTCAAACAGTTTGGGGTTCCCACGTGAATTGAATTGATTTTTTTCTAGTTTCAGAGAGCACAACACATCTCTCACCCAATATTTATAAGATGGGGGAGCTGCCATCTTCCAGTTCTGTAGTATTAGCCGTCTAGCTAAGAGTTGTATAAGCAACAGTGTCCGACTGGATTCTTGATAGGGGGGTACCCATGGGCAGTACTCCAAAAAGGGCTGTAAGGGGAGACGGATCTATAACAGTGTCATATATATCAGAGAAACATTTAAATATTAATTCCCAGAAACCTGACAGTTTATGACAGCCCCAAAACATATGCAACAGTGTGGCTGGTTCCACTTTACATCTGACACAGGTAGGATCAAAATCAGAGAATATTCTTCCAAGTTTGGCCCCCGACCAGTGGATACGGTGAACCACCTTGAATTGAATGAGGCTGTGTCTCGTACTAAAAGAGGACGAGTGCACCCTGTGCAGCACAGATTCCCAGGCGTGAATTGATCCCGGACAATCCTAAACTAAGACCTTGTAAAAGAGCACTTTAAAGCAGCCTTGTTTACCGGAAAAAGCTCACTCTTGCCTAGATTCAGCTTGTACCCTGAGATTGATCCAAACTTTTTAAGAACAGATAGGGCACGTGGCAATGAGGTATCAGGGTTGGAGATAAACAAAAGGAGGTCGTCAGCATATAGAGAGACTTTCTGCTCCCAGCCCGCCCTGATTATGCCTTGAATGGCATCATTAGAGCGTAGTGCAATGGCGAGCGGCTCGATTGCCAAAGCAAACAACAAGAGGGAGAGTGGACAACCCTGTCTGGATCCGCGGTGCAAGGGAAAATAGAGGACAAGTTATTAGTCCGTACCGAAGCCATGGGGGAAAAATAAAGAATCTTTATCCACGCAATGAATTTGGGGCCAAAGCCAAATCTATAAAGGGCAGCTGTTAGGTAATCCCACTCAACGAGGTCAAACTCTTTTTCGGCATCAAGTGAGACCACCACCTCCGGGTCCCCCGACGCTGGGGAGTACAGTATATTCATAAGGTGCCTAATATTGAAAAGTAAATGCCTATTTCTCACAAAGCCAGTCTGGTCAGAGTGTATTACTTGGTGCAGCAAGCCTTCCATGCGTATGGCTGAAAGCTTAGCTAGGATTTTGTAGTTTAAAAGCGAGATTGGGCGATAGGATCCACATTCCAGGGGGTCTTTATTTTTCTTTAATAGTAATGAAATTGAAGCCTGATAAAGACTAGGCGGTAGCTTTGAAGTATTAAGGCACTCTGTAAATAATCCAGACAAGAATGGGCAAAGCAGACCAGAAAACGTCCTGTAAAATTCGGTTGGAAAACCGTCCGGACCTGGTGATTTACCACTTTTCATTGCGGACACTGCTGTTGCAATCTCCTCAAGCGTAAATTCTTCTTCTAGACAGTCATGGGAGTCTGTATCAATTGAAGGCATATTCAAGCCATTAAAGAAGGAGTCAATCAGCAAAGGGTCTTGGGGGGATTCAGAGGTACGATTTTTATGTTTTTTTTTCCCAAATAAAAAAAAGGCGAATCCCTTGTGCAAACGGAATGACAAAAGCACCACTTGTAGATGTATATAATTGTATTCCCAGTCTTATAACAGGCATTGAGAGAGAAAATAAGTCAAATGTATAAAGGCTCTCAGCCAGAAATCTAATTTGAAGTAAGGAAATCGTAGTAAGACAATCAATAATAATAATATAATAGTAGTCTAGTTGACTGAGACAGCTTACAAACAATACCAAAAAAACTATGTGTGCGCAACGCTGAACGTTTGCTGGGCGTAAATGACGCTCAAAACTTTTAAAATTGAAGTGAGACCCCAAAAACCGTGTAGCCTCGGGAGACATTTACTGTTTACTGGGTCAATGCAAAAGGATGCAGTAAACAAATAACTAAAAATATTTTGAGTCACTGAGACACTGTGTAAACAAACGGATCAGGTGATCGAGACAGCCTAGAAACACAGGAGTTAAGTAAAACCTTAATAAAATTCAATTAAAATGACTGAATGCTTGTAAGGCACGCACACTAGATGATCAAAACATTAGATCACATCAAATAAGCCTGAATGGTTTCGCCAACTTTACAAGACTAGCCTGTTAGATCTAAACATAAATTGTACCACAGGTGGGTTACTTACTACCCACAGTTCGCAAGCAACAGTTGCTGAACTGTGAGCATGTTCAATACTTCTTGATGTGACGTTGAATGTGAGCCATAGCCTCATCCGGAGATTCAAATGTGTAGTCTTTACCCTCATGAGATAGCCATAAACAGGCTGGGAATCGCAGTCCATACTTCACACTTGGATGGTCCCGAAGTACTCGTTTGGCCTGTCCGAAAGCTGCGCGCTGCCTGGAAACAGTGGGGGAGTAGTCCTGGTAGATGGAGAAGCTCTGTCCTTGAAAGCTCAGAGTGGTATTGCGGGCTCGTCGGAGGATCTCCATCTTCTCATGAAAAAAGTGCACTCAAAGAATTATGTTACGGGGCCTCTCCCCATCCCGGGGCTTTGGGCGCAGCGACCGGTGGACTCGATCAATCAGGGGCTTTTCATCTAAGGCAAGAACATCCTTCAGCAGCCCTGAAACGAAATCCGTGGCGCAATGCATTTCCGCTGACTCTGGGACCGATACAAGTCTCAGATTATTGCGGCGAGAGAATTCCTCTAAACTCACACAGCTCTCCTTCACCTTTTTCAAATCCGCAGCTAGGTGTTTAACTTCAGCCTCCAGGGATGTAGTTAAGTCGGAGACATTAGTAGCGGAGGTCTCCAGTGCTGCAATCGTGGTAGTGTGTGACGCAGCTGTTGTTTTGAGTAATGTGATTGCTGGCACAGTCTCGTTCCGCAGGATGGTTAAATGTGCTTTTAAAGTATCAGAAACCTCCTGTTTTCTGGCCTCAATCGTAGCAACCATCTGTGTTTTCATTTCAACTATCTCAGAGCGTAGTAGTTTGATGGCCTCGAGAATGTTCATTTCAGCGCCGCCAGGCCAAGCCGCACCCCCGGGTAAAGTGTGCGTCCCCGGGCCCTCAGACTCAGGAGAGGGCGGTGATGAGAGCGGGTCTTGTATGCCGGGTTTTCTCAAAGTCATGCTTTTGGCCTTTTGTTTGGTCGACATGCTGACATTTGGAAGCAAAGTAGTCTTGGTTTTTATGGAAAGGGATCACCAAATTAATAGTTGAAAATAAATACGGTTCTGCTGCAAAATTCACATAAACTTTAAGAATACCACGGGAGCAAACGGAAAACTCGTCAGTCGCACATGGCGTCCCTCCTATCCCCCCCAAGCCCGTCTGAAGTTTGCTAGAGAGCATTTGGATGATCCAGAAGAAGATTGGGAGAATGTCATATGGTCAGATGAACCCAAAATATAACTTTTTGGTAAAAACTCAACTCGTCTTGTTTGGAGGACAAAGAATGCTGAGTTGCATCCAAATAACACCATACCTACTGTGAAGCATGGGGGTGGAAACATCATGCTTTGGGGCTGTTTTTCTGCAAAGGGACCAGGACGACTGATCCGTGTAAAGGAAAGAATGAATGGGGCCATGTATCGTGAGATTTTGAGTGAAAACTTCCTTCCATCAGCAAGGGCATTGAAGATGAAACTTGGCTGGGTCTTTCAGCATGACAATGATCCCAAACACACCGCCCGGGCAACGAAGGAGTGGCTTCGTAAGAAGCATATCAAGGTCCTGAAGTGGCCTAGCCAGTCTCCAGATCTCAACCCCATATAAAATCTTTGGAGGGAGTTGAAAGTCCGTGGTGCCCAGCAACAGCCCCAAAACATCACTGCTCTAGAGGAGATCTGCATGGAGGAATGGGCCAAAATACCAGCAACAGTGTGTGAAAACCTTGTGAAGACTTACAGAAAACGTTTGACCTCTGTCATTGCCAACAAAGGGTATATAACAAAGTATTGAGAAACTTTTATTGTCCAAATACTTATTTTCCACCATAATTTGCAAATAAATTCATTAAAAATCCTACAACGTGATTTTCTGGATTTTTTTTCTCATTTTGTCTGTCATAGTTGAAGTGTACCTATGATGAAAATTACAGGCCTCTCATCTTTTTAAGTGGGAGAACTTGCACAATTGGTGGCTGACTAAATACTTTTTTGCCCCACTGTACATATTTCAAATAAATAAAAAAGGGAGGGACAGGGTGCAAATGTAACAATGGGGCAGGGTGGTGTGGGAGGTGTGTGATTTGCAAGCTGTCAGCTGATTACCCTACCGATGAAGAGCAGTAGGCCCCATTCTCTATCCAGTGCCTCATGTCCCTCCCATCGCCACCCCAACGCTCCCAATACCCCATCGAAAGAGGTCTGTTGCGTTGTGGCCTCACTAAATCAACATTGTTATAATGAGAGAACACTTGACCCCAAGCAGCCTCAGCCCCTCACGTAGGTGTCAGTCCCGTAATGGGCGGCACATTATGATTCGTGGGAAAGCCTGGGTCATGTTAGGCCACAATTACCTCAATCAAAACGCCAGCATACCTCAGCCCCCCCCACCCAAACACGCCTCCCTCCAACACCACTCCAGTCACACATCCATCTGGGAAAACAACAAAGACAAATGCCGTGCCCAGCTAGGCTACACCTCCGGCCTAAAACATAGGCGCACACTTAAACCTGCCACAAACCAGCTTGACCACTCCCCAAAAAGGCCCCATCTCTTATCAGGGGAGTGGATCTGATGGCACTCCCCCTAACCTGTGCTCTGTGTCCCTCGGGTGTTAGGGGGCCTCTGACCCACTGACCTATAACACTCCCGATGTGGGTAGGTCCACAGAGCAACGTCAAACAACACTTATCAGCCCCAGGAATGGTGCTAATTTCAAGTAGTGTGGGACAGTCTGGTGGCTAAAGGCTGAGGCAATATGTGCTGCCATGTTCTATAAAACTAAGGCCATGAAAGGTGTACTTATTAGTCACCCATACGCAATGTCATTATATTCATATTTTTATAAAGTACTGAAATATTTTGGAAAATGTAAAACGGTGCAATCATGTTATGTTTGACCTGGCAGATAATCTTACTAATATTCATTCTTTGCACATTTTCAACTACATAATAACCAACTAATCAATTTGGCATTCAACCATCTTGCTGCTCAACTATGAGCTTAGTGAGTGTACTCTGCAGTGACCACTAGGGAGCTAGCCATCATTAGCTTGGAGACCTGTACTAGCATTAGCATCAGTATGTAAATTACTATGCATGACAACAGAGTGGCCCAGGGTTATACACTAACTTTTTCAGCTGGTGGCACCTAGTGGCACCAGCACGATTTAATTTTTTTAATTTTTTTTTTACTAATGACATGACCAGTGTCCCATAATGTGCCTGGATTCCATACAGAACCATGCTAATAACGACTAACCATCTTAAATCAGCATGCCCTTGTGTTTGTACATTGATTTGGATTTAAAAAACATAACAGCAAAGAGACTCAAAATAAAGTGCAAAATGTATTTATTGCAGATTGTTTTTTTTTTGTACCCCAAGGGATACGCCAAATAAATGTGATTCTCATTTAAAATAAAATAAATATTGTTTCTGAAAAAAAAAATAATCTTCACATTTTCAAACCGTCCAATACATACATACATTTGGGTGAGTTTTTTTTAAACGCCTGAGTAGCCTCGTTTCACTGCCAAAAATAAAATTAAACCATCTAGTGTTCAGCGAAATAACACAATGTCAAATACAGGTAGCCTAGTCAAATAATTAACATCCAATCACATTAACCTTTTTGGGATAGGGGGCAGCATTTTCACTTTTGGATGAATAGGGTGCCCAGAGTGAACTGCCTCCTACTCTGTCCCAGATACTAATATATGCATAGTATGATTAGTATTGGATAGAAAACACTCTGAAGTTTCTAAAACTGTTTGAATTATGTCTGTGAGCATAACAGAACTCATATGGCAGGCGGAAACCTGAGAAAAATCCAACCAGGAAGTGGGAAATCTGAGGTTTGTAGTTTTTCAAAGCTTGGCCTACCGAATACACAGTGTCTATGGGGTCAAGATGCACTTCCTTCGGCTTCCACTTGATGTCAACTGTCTTTAGAAACTTGTTTCAGACTTCCGCTATAAAGGAGGGGGGGAATGGGAGCTGAATGAGTCATGGCTCTGGCAGAGTGTCTCAGGCTCGTGACGCGCGGTCCCGACAGAGTTAGCTCTCGTTCCATTGCTTTTCTTCAGACAATGGAATTCTCCAGTTGGAACCTTGATGATTTATGTTAAAAACATCCTAAAGTTTGATTCCATACATTGTTTGACTTGTTTCTACAACCTGAAATGGAAATTGAGTTGTCTGGACGTGGTGCTCGCGCCTCATGAAGATGGATTACTGGGCTGAACACGCTAACAACAAGTGGCTATTTGGACATAAATGGACTTTATGGAACAAATCAGTGATTTATTGTCGAACTGGGATTCCTGGGAGTGCCTTCTCCCAACATGGCGGATATTTCTTTGGCTGGATTGGGCTCTGAGCGCTGTTCTCAGATTATGCTTTTTCCGTAAAGTTTTTTTTTTTAATCTGACACAGCGGTTGCATTAAGGAGAAATCTATCTTTATCTCTGTGAATAACACTTGTATCTTTTATCAATGTTTATTATAAGTATTTCTGCAAAATCCCCGGATGTTTTGGAATCAAAACATTACTGCACGTAACGCGCCAATGTAAACTGAGATCTTTGGATTTAAATATGCACATTATCGAACAAAACATACATGTATTGTGTAACATGATGTCCTGAGTGTCATCTGATGAAGATCAAAGGTTAGTGATTCATTTTATCTATATTTCGGCTTTTTGTGACTCCTATCTTTGGCTGCAAAAATGTCTGTGCGTTTTTTTGACTTGGCTATTACCTAACATAATCATGTGTTGTCCTTTCACTGTGAAGCCTTTTTTGAAATCGGACACGATGGGTTGATTAACAAGAAGTTTCTTTCATTTGCTGTATTGGACTTGTTAATGTGTGAAAGTTACATATTTCAAAAAAATATTTTTGAATTTCGCGCGCTGCCTTTTCAGCGTAATGTTGTCGAGGGGTTCCACATAAGAAGTTAACCGTTACTCACTCACGGGAATTCCACAAACAGTCCGTATGTAGCCATAGGTAGCCGCTGCTCATTCCATTTGCTCGAAAATTGATAAATGGTTAAAAAATGTCCTGTGTCCATAGAGACACATACCAGCTCTACTGGTAGTACCGCTACTACCAGCGATACTACACAAGTTGTTCTGCTTCTACGAGCACATCCAATGCTAGCATCAGTAATTCTACATTTGTTGTTTGCCCAGCTAGCATGGACACTGACAGTTGTGAATCTGATGCAGACGAAGAGCTACTGCCCCCTTATCCGGGAAAGCACTGAACAGACAGGGACGTTGGACCATCGAAGAGGCGCAAATATGATGAGAACTACATTGATTTGGGGTTCACTTATATTGGTAGTGCCTTTCCTCGGCCACATTATGTTATATGTGCACAAGTACTATCTCACAACTCAATGAAATCTTCACTCTTGTACAGACATTTAGAAACAAAAACATGCCAATTTGAAAAATATGCCACAGGAGTTTTTATTGCGAGAATTAAGACAACTTTCAAGTAGTAAGACATGTATAAAAGCAACAGATACCATTAATAAGAAAGGGCTAGAAGCGTCTTATATGGTGAGCTACCAAGTGGCTAGGACAGGCAAGCCCCATACTATTGTGGAGGACTTAATTCTTCCTGCTGCCACGGATATGGCTGGGACAATACTGGGGGAAAAGGCCAAAAAAAAACTATAGACAATGACTTCATCAAACAACACTGTTTCATGACACATCAGTGACATGGCAGAAGATGTTTTGAAACAATTACTGCTTCGCATACAAGCCAAATAATTCTATGCATTACAGCTGGATGAGTCAACAGACGTGCGGGCCTGGCACAGCTTCTGGTATATGTCCGTTACGTTTATGGGAGAGGGGGGGTATCCTCTTCTGCAAACCAGGACAACAGGAGAGGATACTTTTAAAGTACTGGACAGCTTTGTGACATCAAATGGACTTTGGTGGTCAAGATGTGTTGGTATCTGAACTGAGGGCACAAAAGCCATGACAGGGAGACATAGTGGAGTGGTAACGCGTGGGCAAGCAGCTGCTCCCAATGCCACTTGGGTACATTGCAGCATCCACCAAGAGGCTCTTGCTGTCAAGGGAATGCCTGACAGCTTGAAAGACGTTTTGGACACCACAGTGAAAATGGTTAACTTTGTTAAAGCAAGGCCCCTGAACTATCGTGTATTTTCTGCACTATACAATGATATGGGCAGCGACCATATAACGCTTTCACAACATACAGAAGTGCGCTGGTTATCAAGGGGCAAAGTATTGACACGTTTTTTTTAAATTGAGAGACAAGCTTAAAGTTTTCTTTACTGACCATAATTTTCACTTGTCTGACCGCTTGCATGATGACGAGTTTCTCACATGACTGGCCTATCTGGGTGATGTTTTTTCTCGCCTGAATAATCTGAATATATGGACTCTCCGTAACTATATTCAATGTGCAGGACAAAATTGAGGCTATGATTAAGAAGTTGGAGCTCATCTCAGTCTGCATTAACAAGGACAACACAGGTCTTTACATCATTGTATGATTTTTTGTGTGCAAATGAACAAGCTTACGGACAACGTCAAATGTGATATAGCGAAGCACCGGAGTGAGTTGGGTGCGCAATTACGCAGGTACTTTCCCGAAACGGATGACACAAACAACTGGATTCATTATCACTTTCATACCCTGCCTCCAGTCCACTTACCGATATATGAACAAGAGAGCCTCATTGAAATTGCAACAAGTGGTTCTGTGAAAATGTAATTTAATCAGAAGCCAAACTAAATACAGGCACAGACTGTGTGTGGGAAATGATTTAAGACACTCTCTCTCCAATCCAACATTGCAGAGTTATGTGCATCACTTCAAGCACACCCTTCTCATTAACCTGTGGTGAGTTGTTCACAATATTAAATTAATAAACAAGGTTTTATATGTAACATGGTTAAATAAAGAGCTAAATTATTTATTATTATTTGTGCCCTGGTCCTATTAGAGCTCTTTGTCACTTCCCACAAGCCGGGTTGTGACAAAAACTCACAATCATTCTTATGAGTAATAAATGTATCGTATAGTGTGTGTGTGGGAAAAAACTACATTTGAGAGTGCGCCGATCCTGGTGCTAGAGGGGGTGCGCAGCTGGAGGTTGAATGTTTAAAGGGGTACGGGGCTATAAAAAGTTTGGGAACCACTGCTCTAGAGGGTAGAATTTGAAAAATGATACTTGATACCAAAACAATACCACAAAATAAAAAGCAGTGAGTAGGACTGTGATTTCCCGCAGTTATGTTTTCACTGTCAAAATCATATCAAACTTTCCTTCCTTCCTTCATTTTTTTATAAAAAAAAATATATATATAACAACCAAATTTGATGTTCTAAGTCCACAACAATAATTAAGCAACATCAGGGGCCCATTTCCTAGGCCTGGAAAAATTAGAAATGTATATTTCAGGGATGCAAAATGCTGAGGGCCCAAAAAGATTACACTTTTTTTTGTTTTACACTGAAACATGCAAACAAATCCCTGCCAGGGGGAAATGCAGGTTCACTAATTAAACAACAAAGAACATGATCTACATGATCAGTCTGTGTGTAAAATAAGTGGTTAATGTGAACCTAACTCACAGCTAAAAAATGTAAAAGAAAGCAATCCAAAGTTATTTGTTGCCTAGACTTTACTGCAAATGACAAGTCTTGAGAGAAGAAAATACACTGATATTGCAGTTAGCCATGAAAGCCTTTATAATAGAACTCTTGTGAGCCCCCCCCCCCCCCCCCCCCCCCCACACACACACACCTAAATATTGCACTTGTGAAAAAAAACATCTTGAAGTAGAAATAGAATGAAACAGGCATTCTATTTTTGCTCTATTATAGTGGTCACTATAGTAGACGATCAAAAGAACAATACTATGTGTGCAAAAATAACGCTCACCGAGTAAAATAAATGTAATAACCCCCCTCACTCATGTGTTACTCATGTGTTACTCTCAAATTCAACAACAAAAACAATATATTTGGCCTACACTGCACATTACATCGTACACTTCTGCCTGTGGACATCTATTCTATAATGTGCCAGCAAAGCATGATATCCTTTGTTGGCATAATTTCTTTCAGGCAGAGTACACCTGGCATACCACTTTTCCCACCACTGTATTGAGAAAGAGGGAAGTGTGTGGTGTTCCTTTCACCTCTATAGTGGCATCCAGTTTAAGCCAGGCCCAGCTCCAGCTACACTTGATCCCTGAATCCACTTGTTTAACAAGCAACGCCTCATTTACCTAATTCTCTCATTCTGAAAATGAACCACATACTGTAAAGTGAAAACATTAGTTCACAGATGGTACTCTAGTTAACGAACTAAGTTAACATTTCACACAAATTGCCAGGGTCCAGTAAGCAACTAACGTGTTAACTTTAGGAACGGCAAGGATTCGTATGCCAGTTAATATTATAGCGAATGGTTAGGTTACTAACGTTAGCTCATTGATGTTGTAGCTGTCTGACGTTATTAGCCAGCTAATTTTCACACCATAAACTCAATTATTTAATCAGTTAAGTTGACTAATGTTGCTCAACATTTTTCTGGGTAGCTAAGAATTCGATCCAGCTAGCAATATACTTCACAATGCTTGTTCCACCACACTTTCTCCCTCACCTCAAACTTTCCAAATGCCAGTTTAGGTTACAGCTCATGAAGTACGCTTCATCACCTTCTCACCCCTGTCTCCGTGGTCAGGCTTCTCACCTAAAGTTACCTCTTTCTTACGGTTCAGGGGACTCGCTGCTCTGACTGGCAAGCTGCCTTTCCAGAGCGCGCGCTGATGCTGTAACTAGCACCTTGTCTCTTCTTCCTTCAGTCGCGTGCTGCGCTGCATTCTGTTTGCTATGTGGACGATAGGCTGAGCCTTGGATACAGCCAGTATTGCTCCAAACGCGCATCACTCGTTCGCTTACAGCCAGTAGCGATCCAAAGCACCCTGCCCAAACTTCTCTTATCGGATCTACACGAATCACGTAGGTCACCGATTTTGGATTCAAAATGGCAAATTTTGCCAGAAGGTGACTAGTTTGCATCCCCGATTTTTTTGTGCACCAACCAGCCAGGCAGTTGTTTGGCTAGTGGTGTTTCTGTAGCGCACTTCTGATGTAGTTTTCACAACAATGGCCACTGGATTGACGCAAATAGCATGATTCTGCCAAGTAGGCATAGGCTACTTTGTACACTGAATAAAAATAAATGCAACATGTCAAGTGTTGGTCCCATGTTTCATGAGATTAAATA
Source organism: Oncorhynchus mykiss (assembly GCF_013265735.2). Taxonomy (NCBI): domain Eukaryota; kingdom Metazoa; phylum Chordata; class Actinopteri; order Salmoniformes; family Salmonidae; genus Oncorhynchus; species Oncorhynchus mykiss. The sequence continues at coordinate 64,405,782 of NC_048571.1, read as the reverse complement.
AAAGATCCCAGAAATGTTCCATATGCACAAAAAACGTATTTCTCTCCTATGCACAAATTTGTTTACATCACTGTTTGTGAGCATTTCTTATTTGCCCAGATAATCCATCCCCTTGACAGGTGTGGCATATCAAGAAGCTGATTAAAAAGCATGATCCGTACACCTTGTGCTAGGGACAATTATTGGCCACTAAAATGTGCAGTAGTCACACAACACAATGCCACAGATGTCTCAAGTTGAGGGAGCATGCAATTGGCATGCTGATGGAAGAAAATTGAATGTTCATGTCTGCCATAAGCCAACATTGTTTTAGAGAATTTGTCAGTACGTCCGAACGGCCTCACAACCGAAGACTAAATGTATGGCGTCATGTGGGCTAGCGGTTTGCTAATGTCAACATTGTAAACAGTGTACCCCATGGTGGTGGTGGGGTTATGGTATGGGCAAGCATAAGCTATGGAAAACGAACACAATTGCATTTTAAATGCACAGGGATACCGTGACAAGATCCTGAGGCCCATTTTTTTTTAAAGGTAGCTTTGACCAATAGATGCATATCTGTATTCCCCAAAAAATCTTTGATGTTGTTGCACATATATTTTTGTTCAGTATAGTTTCATTTTAATTGTCATCTACCCGAAGACGGCTACACAAAGGCCCTACGCGCATCGCAAGGCTCGACCTTCAGGTACATTTGCCAGTGTCACACTGGGCCAGTACCAACTAAAAGCTACTGTCCCGAATGAAAATAATACTGGCCCGATCTAACAGGAAAGCGAATGATGTATACAAAATGTCATTAATTTGTGGGCTGAGCAAGTTGACTATACAGGGTTCATACAGACATTGGCAAGTCAAATTCAGGGACTTATTCAAGCACTCAAACTGTAATTTATGGACCTACATTTTATATTTAATTGTTGTAATTACCTATCAAAAGAAAACTTCCCCCAAAATGTATGCATCACCACTAAGAATAATGCATTTTGCAATAGGCCTACCCAATGGTACATATTATGCATTGACAGTCACAATATTTTTACATTCTAAAATACTCTGTCAATGTGTGCAATGTCTGACTAAATAGACAGCATGCTCCCAAAACAAACACTAATGAATTATCCATGTGGTAGCTCGTCAGTCTTGCCATTTGAGATGAAGAGTTGAGGGGTTACTGTATTAAGTTTTAAAATCGAGAAAGCGACCAAATATCGTATCCCTTTGTATGGGAAACCAAGTTCAAGCCAACATTCGATGTTGTCTCACACATGGTTTTACCGCAACAGACTAGCGCAACACCCTTCAATAGCAACACCCTTCAATAGCAACACCCTTCAATAGCAACACCCTTCAATTGAAACGGCGGGAAAGCAACTACATCCATCATAGAAACTTATCCGAAATTAAATAACAGAATAATTAAATTGGAGTACTAGAAGTTCTAAATTGGCTACCATAACCAATGACATTTCAAGGACCAAATAGCCTTGAGGAAATGTCTGATTTTCAAGGTAGGCTATTCCATGATGACGGTATTCCGCATCGCTAATATTCAACCAAGACGTTGAACGCTTTAAATACCTGGTTTGAATACCTATTCTTGCCTTAGCATTTACTGGTAGATATAACAAATATTTCCTACTGCTTTCTTCCACGCAACAACCAGCTGTTTGAGAGCTGCACATTCCCCTCTGCCCGAGAGATTATCCATATGCTATACGTGTGCGCTAACTAATCAACATAAAAACAGCTTTGGGAATCCATCCGTTTTTTTTTATCAATTATAAAGCCTAGATTTTTTTTAAATACAAATTTTCTCAATGGCCCAATTGGGCCACTGACGGGGATGATCGACAGCCCCAGAGGGTTTCCAAAACCTCCCCTTCATTCCCATGACATTGTTGCCTCTTAGAAAGTTTATTTTAGGTCAATTGCACATTAGTTGGAATAAATCATGATTAAAAAATGCAAATTGTGAACCAAAACTAACGTGACCAGGTTAAAATAATTAGAAAAATGTTTTTTTTTTTTTAAATCTTGCAACCAATTTAAAATGTGTGTTGCACTGTCAGGTCCAAATGCGTCTGTTTTCGGAGCAGTGTCAAACCCTGCTGGTCTGAATGCAACAAGAGTGGAGCACTAAGAATTAATAAACAATTAAATTGATACAATTTGTTATAACCTTAGAGAGCAAATGAATGAAAACACCCTCAGATAAAACATTCTCCCAGTACTGGTATTCCAGTTGCCAAGCCATGACATAAAAACCTCTAATTGAAGAGTTAACCATTGTTTCTTCCTTTACCTTTACAATTGTTCCTTTTCTCTCTCCAGCTAATCCACCTCTACCTTCTCACTTCTCTCCCTAACACCAGCTGCTTTCCTAATTAGACATTTAAACAATTGCGCTAGTCCATGCAGGCCTCCCCAGACACTGCCAGGTCCACGGGAGGGTCACCAGCTCTCGGGTCCCTGCCCCCGGGGGCACCCTCATTAGAGCCGCTCCCCTTCTCTCCAGGTCGCTCCACACCAGGCCTAGGCTTTTGTCGTAAATAAGTCCGCAAGGAAATTAGATTTGGATATGAAAAGGTAGTGGGGGTGAGGGATCACTGGTAACTAAAGCTCCCCTGGCCCTAACCATGCATAGCTCAGTGACTAGGCTTCTTTGAGCAATTACATAATGCTGGAGAACATCCTACTGTACCGTGGCGTGCGGGGGGAGAGGGAAAGAAGGGCAGTGATGGGTTGGTTCATCGTTCAGAAGCAGGGATTTGCATTTCTAATTATTTGATTTGCTCATTATTTACTGAAGTAATGAGTTACCTCAAACAGATCTAACACTACAATCCCCATCCGTTAATACTAAATCACAGGAACATCATTACCAGAAGGCTATCATTAGACTTATACTTTGCTTAAAAAGACAATACCAACTTTCAAATTGGTACAAATTGTTATACAGATGTAAAACAGTGAACGTAATGTAACAAGACAAAGAGATGGGGCCTTTTCATAGTAAACAGTAAGAACAATACGGGTGCTGAGAGAGACCATTTAATAGATCATTCAATACCAACAGCAGATGCAATTGAGTAATGGTGTATGAAGGCCTTACCAAACTTAAAAGGGTTACCCAATTGAAACAAGAATAAAAACAAACCCTGTTAAAAAAATGCTCCTCATGTCCCTGCGTAACTGCAAAGTGGGTTAGCTGACAGAGAACAGCCACAATGACATACAAAGAGGGTGTACTGGGAAGAGGGATACATGGAAAGACATAGAAATGAACGAGAGGGAGGGTTTGATAGAGAGCAGAGTGTGTTGTGTAAGCACCAGAAGGTTTTGCTCACAGCAGGCCAGAGTGAAAGCCACTGACCCAGCCTGAGGGTCAGGTCCTAGGGTTAGGAACCCATGGGTACTCCCTCCCAACCTTGTAAATCCCATGTGCACTTCTCACAGGGCTCAGCCTTTTCTACAACAAGGCACCAGGACTTGTTTGCCTTAACCAATAAAAAATAACTCAAATTCAATACGTTACAAAAAATGTCAGTGGGAGGTCTTCATATAAGCTTACTGATACATAGAAAAGATATAGCCTATGGCTCTATGATTATAGAAATAGTAGACTGACAAATCTAATTAAAGGAGATTGGAATTGCTCATTTTCATTTATTTATTTTAAATTCAAGCCATAAATGGCCTCATTTTCTAATGGGATCACTGACCAAGCTTCTTCACTGCTCTCTTTCTAAAAGGGTTGAATTGGAAACCTAAAGATGCGGGGGCATAAACTTGGACCACGGGAGAAATTGGGCGTGGGGGCAAGTGGTTTAGGGTTGTGGGGGTGCTCTCCTAACAATGGGGGAACACAGTTAATACCCCGGCCACTCGAACGGACACAATCTGGAGGAGTGAGGCTATGCAAGCCTCTGTGTGGAAAGAGCTCTTGATTTAGTTACACAGCTGAAACAAGAGCCTTTCACTTGCAAACAATGGACTGGTTTTCTGAGGGCTAGCGCTGGACAAGTGAGGAACAAATTGTGTGTGTGTGTCAGTGAGTATGTGAACCCACTTCCAACCCCACCCCTCAAATAAAAACAGTGTTAAAAGAAAAGAGAAATCTACTTCTGAAGTACTTTACGAGATCATCCATTAAACAGAGAGAGACCTAGGTGCGTAAGTTGCCATGGGAATCTTACCACGTTAGGGGGAGCTTTTCTCCCTCCGCTCTCCCCTGCTGTACTCCTGGACCAATGCAATTGTTTATTTTCGCCTATTGAGGTTTCTCCATTCACTGGATTTTACGTTTAACCAGCTCAATTGGAGTGAGACAGCACATATTCAGAGGAAAGGAATGTAGCGTTCCGTTGACAGAACAAGGCAGCAATAATAATCAAAAATAATAAGTTGAACTGAACGTGAGGGAAAACAACACCAATAGGGTGATTGCATCAAAATCGATTCTGAGCAGATGAGAATGGACAAGTTTCTCCACTGTGACGATGAGCGTAGCAGCAAAGCTGTTTCAATAAAGCACAAAGAGTCCACAGAATAGAGCACGGAGGGAGCCCTGAAGGCAAGGCAGTTCATTCTCCCTGCTCTACTAACTACTGAACCTCAGCCCTGACAGAACAATGAGGTGTTCTGCTGCCCCTAGAGCCTGCTCCCCATGTGCTACTGTTGTGGCCTTCTCTCCCCAGCCTGGCCTTGCCGATCCGGCACAATAGCTTTGAGGTGGACGAGCAAGCTCTTCTCTCTGGGGTCCATTTTCTCCTTGAAGGGGTGGCCCGGCCGACCACAATGACAGTCCCCTTCTCTGTAACAATTACCATGGCTGCCAGGGCCTTTCTCTGTCCTGTCACTAGCCATTATCCCTGACCAGAGAAAGCCTCTCAAGGACAATCCACCAGGACGGTGGGTTCGAGCAGGGGGCGAGGGGGTATTGACAAAAATCTGATGAACCCCTCCCCTCACAGCATAGGCCTCTTAACAGGAGGGACGACGACACAAAACACAAAAGGGAGGATTCAAATGTGTCAAAGGGGTGAGGTAAGGGTTAAGTCAGGTTCATTGATTACCTTTCGTCAAGGTCAAAACAGATGATAAACAAATTGACTGCCAAACGGTGACTATGTTTTCAAAAGCACGCTACACATGACTGCATACTACGAACAGCCTTAGCTTCAGTTCCAACATGGCACATGTACCTGAATGCACTCATGACTCCACCATTCGCACCAAAATTACCATCTGTTTCTCTGAATTGCCTTGTGAAGGCATAACACTAAGATTGTATTTTAAAACTTAGCAAGTCATCTTGGCAATAGAACAAGCTTTCAAACCATACCCACCTGACAAAGATCATGATTTATAATGGACCGTTTCTGAATTGCTTTAACAGTAACTGTGATGGCGGGGATGCAGGGTAGTGTTCCAAACGAAACAACTACAGGTGTGCTTGCTCTAGCTCCCGAGTGGGCTCCCGAGTGGCACAGCGGTCTAAGACACTGCATCTCAGTGCAAGAGGCGTCCCTACAGTCCCTGGTTCAAATCCAGTCTGTATCACATCCAGCCATGATTGGGAGTCCCATAGGGCGGCACACAGTTGGCCCAGCGTTGTCCTTCATTGCAAATAAGAAATTGTTCTTAACTGACTTGCCTAGTTAAATTAAAAAAATGTGTAATCCTCAACGGCACAGCTAGTTCAGCGAGTCATAGAAGAGCACTGAAATTGTTTAGGGAACCCTGCACACTTTGGAGAGGTGTTGCCACTTTGAGACACCAGTTAGTCCTCAATCAAACCCTTGTCATTTTTGTGTCTTATGTTGCACCTACCCCACATTTTCCAATTTCGTGATCAACAAAATGTGGCAAAAGTACTGTGAACTGTTGTGTACTCATACCCTTTGGTCTAATAATTTCCCCATCCTCTCCAAACGGTTCCTTTCAATTGCTACCATGGTTATGCACACTGTTTTCATATTGCTTCTGTAAGACACGTTTCAATTTAGGCTAGCCCTATCCATTGAAGCCAATTCCCACAACTGTAAAGGGTTTTAACAGATCAATTAACAGATGCCATCATCTTACATGAGGGGATAAAGACCATACTACATAAGATCACAGATTGAAAGCTATCAGAATGCCATATGTCACTTCAAAATAAACTGCAATAATATAGCAGGTGTGTACCAAAAAAAGGAAAAGCCCCTCTCAGCTTCACACAGACAGAGAGAGGCTTCGAGGGGACTCCTATGGTAGGTACACCTATAGGTCATCTCTTGGCAGTAGTACTGTAGATGACTTTATCACTGACCTCAACCCACAGTCTCTCAGAGCGTTCACAATCAGCCCACTGACACCCCTATCAGACCACAGCAAAATCACAGTCTATTTGAACAGAGCAATAATCAAATCATGAGGCGCCAAAGGAACTGAGTAATATTAAGAAATGCTATAGATGGAAGGAATGTAGTTTGGAAACCTACCAAAAAACAATTTGTCAACAACAAATTCAATCCCTTTTAGACAACTTCCTGGATAAAAAGTTCCACTGTAATAGCGAAGGTGTAAACTTGGCAGTAGAAAACCGTAACAGTATATTTGACCTCTCCGCTTCCCTGGGGGGGCAGGGTAGCCTAGTGGTTAGAGCGTTGGACTAGTAACCGGAAGGTTGCAAATCTGTCGTTCTGCCCCTGAACAGGCAGTTAACCCACTGTTCCTAGGCCGTCATTGAAAATAAGAATTTGTTCTTTATTAACTGACTTGACTAGTTAAATAAAAGGTAAAATAAAAAAATACAAAATAAAAAAAATCTAAAAATCTCAAATAGAAAACCCGAAGAAAATGAACAACAATGACAAATGGTTTGATGAAGAATCCAAAAATCTAAGAAATAAATTGAGAAACCTGTCCAACCAAAAACAGAGAGAGAAAACAAGAGAGATACACTATGGAAAAAGAAGGAACAGCACGTCAGAAATAAGCTCAATGTAATTGAAGACTCTAACCACTTTTGGGAAAACACTAAACAAACAACACGAACATTATCTATCCAAAATGGAGATGTATGGGTAAAACACTTCTGCAATCTTTTTGGGTCTATAACAAAGAACAAACAGAAAAAACATATACATGATCAAATACAAATCTTATAATCAACTATTAAAGACTACCAGAACCCACTGGATTATCCAATTACCTTGAATGAACTACAGGACAAAATAAAAACCCTCCAACCCAAAAAGGCCTGTGGTGTTGATGGTATCCTCAATGAAATGATCAAATATACAGACAACAAATTCCAATAGGCTATACTTAAACTCTTTAACATCATCATTAGTTCTGGTATCTTCCCTAATATTTGGAACCAAGGACTGATCACCCCAATCCACAAAAGTGGAGACAAATTTGACCCCAATAACTACCATGGGATATGCGTCATCAGCAACCTCGGGAATATCCTCTGCATTATCATTAACAGCAGACTCGTACATTTCCTCAGTGTAAACAATATACTGAACAAATGTCAAATTGGCTTTTTACCAAATTATTGTACGACAGACCACGTATTCACCTTGCACACCCTTATTGACAAACCAAAAAGAAGGGAAAGCCTTCTCATGCCTTGTTGATTTCAAAAAAGCCTCAATTTGAATGAGGGTCTGCTATACAAATTGATGGAAAGTGGTGTTGGGGGAAAAATATACGACATTATAAAATCCATGTACACAAACAAGTAAAAATTGGCAAAAAACACATTTCTTCCCAAAGGGCTGTGGGGTGAGACAGGGATGCTGCTTATGCCCCGCCCTCAACATATATATCAATGAATTGGCAAGGGCATTAGAACAGTCTGCAGCACACAGCCTCACCCTACTAGAATCTGAAGTCAAATGTCTACTGGTTGCTGATGATCTGGTGCTTCTGTCACCAACCAAGGAGGGCCTTTCTGCACAGATTCTGTCAGACCTGGGCCCTGACAATAAGTCTCAGTAAGACCAAAATAATGGTGTTCCAAAAAAGGTCCAGTCGCCAGGATCACAAATACTATCTAGACACCATTGCCATAGAGCACAAAAAAAAAACTGGTGACTGACTCAAACTTAAGGAAAGCTTTGACTATGTACAGACTCAGTGAGCATAGTCTGCCTAATGAGAAAAGCCGCCGTAGGCAGACCTGGTTCTCAAGAGAAGACAGGCTATGTGCACACTGCCCACAAAATGAGGTGGAAACTGAGCTGCACTTCCTAACTTCCTGCCAAATGTATGACCATAGAGGAGATACATATTTCCCTTAGATTACACAGATCCACAAAGAATTTAAAAACAAAACCCATTTTGATAAACTCCCATATCTCCTGGGTGAAATACCACAGTGTGCCATCACAGCAGTAAGATGTGACCTGTTGCCACAAGAAAAGGTCAACCAGTGAAGAACAAACACCATTGTAATTACAACCCATATTCATGCTTATTTATTTTCCCTTTTGTACTTTAACCATTTGCACATCTTTACACACACAGTGTGTCTGTCCAGCTCTACTGGACCCGGCCCATCACACCACAGCTCCACTGGACCCGGCCCGGCCCACCACACCTCTACTGGACCCGGCCCATCACACCACAGCTCCACTGGACCCGGCCCATCACACCACAGCTCCACTGGACCCGGCCCATCCCAACACAGCTCCACTGGACCCGGCCCATCCCAACACAGCTCCACTGGACCCGGCCCATCCCAACACACCTCCACTGGACCCGGCCCATCCCAACACACCTCCACTGGACCCGGCCCATCCCAACACACCTCTACTGGACCCGGCCCATCCCAACACACCTCTACTGGACCCGGCCCATCCCAACACACCTCTACTGGACCCGGCCCATCCCAACACACCTCTACTGGACCCGGCCCATCCCAACACACCTCTACTGGACCCGGCCCATCCCAACACACCTCTACTGGACCCGGCCCATCCCAACACACCTCTACTGGACCCGGCCCATCCCAACACACCTCTACTGGACCCGGCCCACCACACCTCTACTGGACCCGGCCCATCACACCACACCTCTACTGGACCCGGCCCATCACACCACACCTCTACTGGACCCGGCCCATCACACCACACCTCTACTGGACCCGGCCCATCACACCACACCTCTACTGGACCCGGCCCATCACACCACACCTCTACTGGACCCGGCCCATCACACCACACCTCTACTGGACCCGGCCCATCACACCACACCTCTACTGGACCCGGCCCATCACACCACACCTCTACTGGACCCGGCCCATCACACCACACCTCTACTGGACCCGGCCCATCACACCACACCTCTACTGGACCCGGCCCATCACACCACACCTCTACTGGACCCGGCCCATCACACCTCTACTGGACCCGGCCCATCACACCTCTACTGGACCCGGCCCACCACACCTCTACTGGACCCGGCCCATCACACCACACCTCTACTGGACCCGGCCCATCACACCACACCTCTACTGGACCCGGCCCATCACACCACACCTCTACTGGACCCGGCCCATCACACCACACCTCTACTGGACCCGGCCCATCACACCTCTACTGGACCCGGCCCATCACACCTCTACTGGACCCGGCCCATCACACCACACCTCTACTGGACCCGGCCCATCACACCACACCTCTACTGGACCCGGCCCATCACACCACACCTCTACTGGACCCGGCCCATCACACCACACCTCTACTGGACCCGGCCCATCACACCACACCTCTACTGGACCCGGCCCATCACACCACACCTCTACTGGACCCGGCCCATCACACCACACCTCTACTGGACCCGGCCCATCACACCACACCTCTACTGGACACGGCCCATCACACCACACCTCTACTGGACCCGGCACATCACAACATATAACTTATTATAAAAGAGATCATTAACGATCAGCTCTTGGAATATCCAGGGCCTAAACTCTTCACATTTTGGTTATAAAACAACAAATCCAGAATTGATTAAAAACATCAAGAGATAATCCTACTAGAAACATGGTGTCGTGGAGACATAGATACTCAGTGTCCCTCATGCTATAGAGAAAGTTTATTACCATCAATCAAACATAAAAATGTTAAACGGGGCTCTGGTATATCCTCATTTGGTATAAGCAGAACTTAGCACTGAATGAAATTAGAAAAAAAGGGTACTAATCACATTTGGCTAAAACCTAACAATCTATTGTGACAATGATGTAAACATATGTGCAGCTTATGCTCCTCCTTCAGATTCACCATATTATGATCAGTTTTTTGACAATCTCCAGACAGAAATCATTACATTTCAGTGCTTCTTTGTGGAGATTTCAATGCAAAAACAGGTTCTGAGCCTGACTACACTGATACGGGAGGTAACCACCACATATTTGGACACCCCTGCTTGTACAGTAGCCCTATTATATATAATAGAAACAGTCCTGACAAAATACTGAACAAAAATGGGAAGGAGTTAGTGCATCTCTGTCGAGCCTTAGGCCTGTACATGCTTAATGGTAGAATCCGAGGGGACTCTTTAGGTCGGTTTACTTACTGCTCAGCTCTTGGGACAAGTGTAGTCGATTATGCCATCACTGACATTGACCCCTCCTCGATTAGTGCATTCACTGTCAGACCACAGACACCATTGTCAGATCACAGTCAGATCAACGTGTTTCTGAAGAAATTAACCGGCAATATTCATCAAAAGAAAACAGCCCAATAAACTCTACATCATAAACCAATCGTACAGATGGGCTCCAAACAGTGCAGAGAGATTAATTGAAACATTGAACTCAAATGAAATGATGAACTCTAGTTTTTCAATAACTCACACTACCAAAACAATAAAAGGTGTCAATTCAGCTACTCAAAACATCAACTGCATTTTCCAAAAAGCAGCATCGAAACCAAATTTGAGAAACCAAATAAATGCAACATCAGAAACAAAAAACAAA